>NC_020491.1:11680907-11704126 GCF_000184155.1 Fragaria vesca subsp. vesca
GAGAGAGAGAGAGGGGGGGTTTATGGTTTTGAGGGAGAGAGTGTTCAGAGAGAAAATTAGAATCTAGAAATCTTAGGGTCTAGATTGTAGTTACACAACATAATACTACTTGTCCTTAGATCATACCCAACTTCAGGCCACTGCTCATGTAGATAACACATGTCTTCCACAACCCCCATCAATATTCTCAACCTGTAGTTCCAGGGTGTAAAACTTGATCTCTAGCTCACTAGGCTCACTAGGTTCTCTCCTTCCATCCATTTAGTAACATTGGCCCTCAACTTTCGTTTATCACACCATCTTAGGTCTAGTTAGATAGGGGTAGCGGCGACGGTTAGCGTTAGTGACACGGAGTGTAATTTCTTTATTTTTATGAGCAATGGTTTAAAGGATTTAAGTGGGGGTACTTAATTATCATTATGCAAAAGTTGAGAGCTATTTTATTATTTAAGGACTTCAACGGCCCTTATTTATAAAAACCTTATAAAAATATCTAAAAGAAAGTAAGAAATTTCATAAAATAAAAGCAATACGTTCACGGCTTCAAGATCTCAAATACGAGCTTAAATTCTCCCTCCGCTTTAATTGATAGTTCTTTATTTTCTCTTCCCAATCATATATCATCAACAACTAAAAAACAACATGTAGACGGCGAAGTCATAAAAGTCTTTCATCACGTTTTTCAACAGTTATTGAAACTTTTTATATAGTAGTGACAGTTAAAGTCAAATATAGTTTTTTGTTGTTACTCTCAGAGTGTTTCAATATTGTAGATAATTTATTACCATGTTTTTATCTATTTTGATTGACATTAGTAAAATAAATTTTGTTTGGTTAGCTAAGAAGAATTAGCAACGATAACACTACTTAGGGCAGATTGTTCACCTGCAAAAAGTGATATCTTCACCGACATAAATTTTGTAACGAAAAACATTGTTACATAGCTTATGAAATCAACATGCCAAAGAACCGAAAATGTTTTAAAAGTTATATGGTCATTAAGGAGCAACCTAAAGTCAAATTTTGATACAAATTGAAGGCTTATATAAATACTAGAGAGTAGACTATGATTATCAACAATTTATCAACAACATGGAGGATTTCCATCACAAATTTAATGACGTGCATAAAAACATCAATGTTGGGCCAGCTTTGATTATGTGTAATATCATAAATGTTGCTCTGCCTGCTATAGAGGAGCCTGGCTTTTGGTAAAACTATCATAAATACTGTGAAAAGTTATGTCAGGCAGTGTATGTCAAGCTCAACTTATCCTCTGATGGAGGAGTGCCCAAGGTCACCTTTTGTTCAAACATTTGCAGTAACTTTATCCTCTATTTGGTAATTGGTTTTATAACATTTATTGTAACTTGGGTCGAGCGTAGTCGTACCGGGTCTGGTTGTGACAATAACCTTGGTAACGATAGTGACGATGACCCTGGTAATAGTGGTAATGGTGGTGACGATGAAGTATAAAGATCACTTCTTGGTAGCATTTGATAAGAGGACTGTGTTTCAACTTAAGAGATGTTATGATTGAGATATAGTGAAATGGTGATTGAAAGTGAGGATGATGAAGTCAAAAGACAAATGCAGGAAGTTGCAACCAAAGCCCTGATCCCAATCCAAGAAGCTAACTATTACTCCAATCCCACATTTAGGTTTTTCTTAAATCCTCACCCAAAGCTTTCATCATTAGATTCAATTGATTGCTTCCAAAAGAATGAGGATAGACACTAACTTTTGTTCTATTACTCCAAAGTTTCAACCTTTAAGACTTGAAATGCAATAGATTTAGGCTTTTTCTTAATTCCTCACCCCAAAGCTTTCATCTTTGGGTTGTAAATTAAGTGCTACCAAAAGGATGAGGAAAAAACACTGACTTTTGTTCTATTACTCTAAAGTTTCAACCTTTTAATACTTGAAATGCAGTAGATTTAGGTTTTCTCTCAAGTCCTCACCAAAGTTTTCATCTTTTGATTCAATTGATTATTGCCAAAACGATGAGAAAAATATACTAACTTTTGTTCTAATACTTCAAATTTCAACATTTAAGATTTGAAATGCAGCAAATTTGGGTTCTTTCTTAAGTACTCACCCCAAAGCATAAGTTTCAAATTTTAATACCAAATGATGTTGCAAATAACACGTCATTAAATTGTAACACTTCATATTTTCCACATGTCCGTGGTCATTTTTTTTTCTTTTGAAAATGTACTTAACCAATTAAAATGAATTAAAATAAAAAGACTCAGGTTTTTGATTCAATCATATTTTTTTTTTTTAATTCAATCACTTTGACTGGATTTTGATTTTAGATAACTACATAGAAGAAAATCTTTGAAAGATAACAGATTAAAACTTTAATTATTGATTTGGTGTTCTTAATGGACTATAGAATATTTATTATTTGGTTTGGATATCACGTACTTTCAATCTAGGAATCGAAGCTTAAGAGCTAGCTATCGTCTTCTATTTATCAAAATCTGAAGAAGAAAAAAATGCTCATATATATAATTACATGACATCAAACTTTGTTCTATTTTATAATGATATATTTTAGTGAGAGTTGAAATAAACTTTGTGGTTTCTTTGTCATTCTGCAACCATAGGACATCTGCACAAATGAGGATAACAGAGATGTTGAAGATGATAGTGAAGAAATTATTTTTGATATTTTATTTTTCATATAATTATTTTTACTTATATTTTATTGATTGTTTAATTTTTTAATGACAACAAAAATAAAAAGAAAAAAATGATTATACATGTAAGCGGCCACATAATTTGGTATACAAAATTTGGTAAAAGTTTTTGGCTCTAAGACTTGTGGAAAAGACTGAAATGTATATGTACGAATAAGATGACTTTTAGGGTAATAAAATGGGTTTTGAGACTCGAGTGCGAGATTTTTGGAGTAGAGATGCTCCAAGTCGTTAGTGGCGGAGCTACCCCAATCAAGACTGGACTAGAGCCTGGGTGAGAATGTAGCCTAGATTAAAAACCACATCCTAAATATAAAATAAATAAATAAAATAGATGGCATCGTTTGTTGCAACGCGTCTACCGTAGGTCCTTCCTCTTAATCCTTAGTTCCTCACAATCTCATAGTCATACCTTCCTCTCAATCCTTAGTTCCTTACTTTGTCCGTCGTCGTTACCCGTTGTCGTTTCCCACTGCCCGGAGCATGTCTCCCTGTCTCCAGTCCCCCCTTCCCCAGGTATGGCTCACTATGCCTAAAAATCAAAATCAAACTTTAGAACTTAATTAGATAGGGATTTAGGGAAGATGTTCATGATTCATGAAGCTTGCTGGAAACTTTCACAATCGTAGTGGAGATTTGAATGTTCACATAGGCTTCTTTTTCTTTTGTCAGGGTCTAGCAACTGTTGCAATCTCAAATTCACAATGTTTCCTTGAATGTCATACAAATATAAGATGGCCGTGTAGATTTTGTATGGATGAAATTCAAGTTAGCATGTGAACGAACAAGCTTGTTCTCTAATCATCTGATGATGTATGTGACACTAGTATTTTGATTTAATTGAGGTTGGTTGCAGGGAATGTAGTTGTGTTTAGGCTATCACAAATTCACAATCGTAATATATAGGTTGCAATTATACAAAATAGCTAATGTGTGTTTAGTAATTTGATTTAATTAAGGTTATCTAGCTGTGTTTAGTAATTCGATTTCCTCATTGAATTTTCTCGCTAATGTTTATTTAGTACAAAATTTCTCGCATTGTCAAGCTTCATTAATTTTTTTTCGTGCATGTGTTACAATTAGCCCATGTGACATTTTCATCCTGGCTCCACCGCTGCAAGTCATGTCAAATTTCCAGTGAAGAAAATGGCATACGTACAATATAACTTATAACTTACAAGACTATACCACCTATACATTTTCAGAACACCAGTATGACTGATGACTCCATGATCTCTCTATAAATGCTGAGACACACTGACACTTGCTGCTTTCAATCCAAAATTCAATAAAGTTTGCTCTTTGCTTGAATCATACAGTGTCGGAAAAGAGATATATACATCCAGCAGATTTTATCAAAAAGTATCACATGGGTTGATGGGAAAGACAAACCGATCTTAACGAAAACTATAGTTCCTAACAGCAAGGAAGAAAATCTAGCTAGCCCTTAAGGTTCGATCATACCAGAACTCCTAGCTAGCTCTAGAACGAGTAACTATACATACTTATAATCCAAAATAGCATTTGTAACTCGAGAAGGAGGCTGTAAAAGCAGACAACTCTATTTTTCCATGGCCAATATGCTATCTGTGATTACCAAGGGAGTTGCACGCAGTCATTTGGTGAATCCTGTGCTTACTATTCGATCAGGTATTAAAAGGGAAACCACCAACTCAGTAACATAGTATTTGACAACAGATCCATGAAAACGTTTACATAATACATATACCAGTCTGCGTTGCATCACTCTTGGCAATGTACATGTACACAACTACACACGTGTATATTAATGTAACACTATTGCACTGATTGATAGAAGACCCACAAAATGAGTTAAATATATGTTTTATAAACTTATTTCCTCAATATCCAGTGCTCCTCCTTTACATTATTGACAATATATATGACATGATAAAGCTATTAATGTATTGAAAGCTTAATTTGTAAAAGATGATGAGAAAATTTGGCTTCTTAGTTAATTTAGTTATGAATTGGTGGTTTCCTCTTTGCTGGAGTGTAATCCATAGCATTTAGGTCATCAGTACCATCGTCAAGAGAACCATCTTGGATTGACTGAAACTTATAATCCCTGCCTTCTTGTCCATGATGAACACTACTAGCTGCTTCTTTCAAACTCCGTGCTGTCAAAGCAAACAAAAGAAGAATAAAATTTGTCCTCTAAACACAAACATTTAGACGAAAATGTCAACAAAAGAGAAAACTTCATAGTCGAGTTTACCTCTAGCAGTTTCGACTGATATGAAGAAAACCAAGAGAACAACAGAAAGAACAAGGGCCCTGCATGGTACCATAGCCATATCTTGAAGCTCCTGGTCTGGTTTATAATAAGATATCTCTTCTTTTGCAGAATATATAAATGCAGATGCTCTTGCACTTGTTATATAGATAGTGAGATAGAACAGTAGTTGGCCACCAGGTAGCAGGACAAGTACAGAAGTTCATAGTTATGGTGACAAGATGGTTTGGTGCATATGTGGCTTGGTGCTTGGAGGAAAAGACTTGATTTGTCGCCCACGCCTTGCCATCAGGATGAAATCGACAAAGCTAAACCTTCAAAATGAGGACCCTTTTCATGTTGAAGTACAAAGTATAGGGTCCAGAGTTTATAACATTTGTCTCCCCAAGTGTGTCATTCATGACTCGAATATGAGGTTGACAATACTGGGAAGCTAGATATGCAGTAGTCCAGGGCCATATGTTGTCGGAGGATATTAAGCTAATCCCGGAGAAAATTTTCAATAGATCACTACCCGATCGACAAAGCCATCCTTTATCACACCACCTTTGTTATCCATTTTGTGTTGAACCATTTCTTTCATTTGAATAACTATTCTTCCGTCCTCTTTTCATATCGTCTGCTTTCTTCCCCCCATGGTCCTCAGTGATTCTAATCTAATAGATTGGTATTGAATTAAGTTCAATCCAAACTGCTAATTTTAACTATGTGGCGTATCCATATGTTTATGCATGCATCTTTGCAGGATACAGGATATCTATTTTGTTCCTTTGAGCATGTTTGGATGAAATCTTGGCATAGCTATAATCGCAAAGAGCTAGGAAAGAAGAGAAAAATGTAACCAAGTCTAGCTAGGCACACCTTGCATCCGAGAGGGAAGAATTGTACGAGGGAGGGACACATTCATGCCTATATATATAAGGAGGCCCTCACCTCATTACAAGGCACGGATTCCACTTGAACAGATCATTCAAGCTCTCAATACATGCATGCATGTAACTTGTATCTATATTTCATGCATAGTGAAAACCCTAGAACACACTGAAAATGACGTAGCCTGGCGACCTCATAGTACCGGGTGACAAATACAGCTAGCAATAGCATAACCATATATAGCTTTACTTGATTTTAGTTAGTGTATGTATTGATATTTCGACCGAATCAAGAACAAGCTTTGACCGGCTGCTGAATTCCAGGAATTTTTACCGACTGACCGGAACAGGTAGCGCATCTTTTCTCAGCTGATCTGGGAGAAGAGAGCGCATGTACAGTAAGAGATTGTAACCACAGAACAATTGAAGCATTGCAATAATGAATGGAATTAAGGACAACCATGAAAACCAAGATTGCATATATGCCAAATTCACATGGGATTCATCAAGCACCCTGACCCGGGGATGGTGTACTTGCATGGTGACCCTAGCTAGGCTAGAGGCTTATCTCCAGTTTAGTTGCGTATACATGCGCTTTAAACTTGATAAGAATAAAGCTTAAGATAGAGACATTTGATGCAAACAGTTGAACAAACAAAAGCAGAAAGCTAGAAGTCTCAGTATACGTTTTACTTTTCACTAAATTCTCGACCATTTAGCTAAGTAGAAGTCATCTACAGAAGCAAGAAAAGCATTCTCTCTCGTTCTTCAAATCGAAGTCTCTTTCAATCTTTGCGACTTCCACCAAATTGGAAGAAGATCTGGTCTTCCTTACCATTCGGACTCATGTTTGTGAAACTCGTACTCATAAGAAACATATATCATATATGGTTAGCCTTCAAAAAAAAAAAAATGGTTTTTCTCTTGGTGAGCGATCATCATCAACTAATCTACTGATTGACTGATTACCCGGTCTGACATGAGTGTCTGGCTATAAAAATGTGGCTTGGCATGGCCTCATGGGCAAGGCGATGGAGTGCATGGCTTCACTTCTAAATGCACATGGAAATAGCAGTGTGTTTGATGCTTAGTCTAATTTGGAGGGTAGCCAGTAGCCAGAAACGAAGTACATGCATATAGTCCCTTCTTTGGCCTTAGCTTCTATGTTGTTTGCAGGTCATTTTCAGATTTCTTGGCTTCAACTAAAGAAAGGTTAGTACTTAGTAGGGAACAAGCTCATGTGTATATGTTTGTTATCTGCGCTACACTAGCTCGAAGTGTACTAAATGTGAGATCCACAAAATCCTTTTCATCAGCCAAAGCAATATCATCCATAATCAGAGGGTATTATCTATCCATGTCTGATTGGATCCAAGCTTTTATCTAAAGTCAAGGTGGAGCAGTCTCACCCTACACTAAAGGCATATATCATGTCTAACTAGATTACAAAGGGTAATGTATACTTTGAGAGAGCATGTTTAACTTTTTGTCTATCTTCCCAGCTTGGGTGCACATCATAAACTCTAATGATCAACTAGAATTTATACAACACACCCTTGTAGTGTTTTGTTTAAGTGTGTATATCCACCTTAAAACTTCACTCTCAAGTCTCAACTAGTTTGCCAACAAATATTCACTCTAAACTAGCTCATGTACTTTGGAAAGCAAGTCGAGGCAAGTTGACTTTAGACTTCGTTGCAAAGCACTATAGAAGCTGCAAGCTCAACAAGCTTATTTCTCCGTCCTAACCTAACCCAGCAACTCTAATCTTATCTGAAGTTGGGTAAGCACTATACAATTATAGCCAACAACTCAATCTATTCTACTCTCAAAAAATTTAATTAATTTACTCTACACTTAAGTGAAATCATAATTACATGAACAAAATGTGAACGGACAGCATTCCCACTTCTTCATAATCCAAAGCATGAGTTCTCATTGCCTTAGTAGCTTCTGTCTTGAACAGCCTAGCATTAACCAGACCTCAACGCAGGTACATAAGTTTTACTTTTTGTTTTTGGAAGAGCGGTACATCAGTTCAGTAAAAGCCATTTATGAAAGAAAAAAAAAAAGGAAAAGTTACCGATTCTGCAACACTTTTAACATTAATCCTTGAGCGTACACCTCGACTACTCAACATAATCTGTAGCCAATCATGCATATGAATCAAAGATATGTCACATGAATGCTAAATTCAAACAGACAATTAATGAATGATATATTGATATATCAGGATCAAATGCAAACTGAGAATCAGTAGAGCAAATAAAAGTATTTGATAACCAAGAAGTAGAAAAAAGGATGTATAGCCCCAATTTTCAATCAATGGTCCTCTGTTATAATCAGTTGCAAAAAAAAAGAAAAAAAAAGAAAAAAAAAAAAAAAAAAAAAAAAAAAAAAAAGAAAGACTGACAAACCCGAATATGGTTATAATAGTGTTCATTTACTTGGCATGCGCTTATGGGTTTGTTTCTTAGTAAAGGTATAAGCAACCATGAATTCTTTTCATTTCAGAACACATTATAAACATTTAACAAGTCCTAAATCCTAACAATTCTCAAACGAAAACAGGAAATTGTTGAAGAGCCAACATACTATGGAGTCACTCAATAAACAAACTGCAGACATATATAAACTATGAAGGAATAAACTACGAAGGAAATTAAACACTAATATGAATGCATGGACAAAAACAGGCTAATTATTTTCATTTAACTAAATTGGTAATTATGGTTATTATTTCAAAGGCTGATGGAGATGCTCCAAGGAAATGTTGGGCTTGAAATTCTATCTTTTTTTTTTAAGTAGATTAATTGAAGATGAACAAAAAGAGGAAAGGTGATGTGTGTATCACAGAACAAAAAGCGTAGACGAACAGGTCAAAGAATATACACCTGCTTTTGTCGATACAAGTGACAGTAATATAGAAATTTGCAGAGCAATCATGTCAATTGACCCTGAAGAAATCAGCACCATCTTCAACGTCGTCAGTCTTGGTGCAGCCACTTTGTGCCATGAGTATCCTGTACACTCTCTTGGAGCACACCTCACCTAATCTTCTATCACCACCAAGTAAACCTTCTGTTGTCAAGTCCTTGAGCAGAAATTCCTTTTCATGTACCTATCATTTCAATAGATAATTAGCACCAGTGAATGATGGCCATATGTAATCTATATCCATGATACTGGAATTTCATGGTTAAATCTTATTACTTCTCAAGATAACTTATCAGTTATGATAACAAGGCAACTCAGCTATCTAGCCATATGCATTGACCACAACATAAATGGTTATCATATCCCACTGAACCTAAGTTGTCCCAAATCTTGTCAAAATTTGTTTGATAAACAAGAGGATAATGAAAACTAGTTCCTAATATGCCGGGGGAAGACAATGCAACCTATTGCATTTCTACATTTCCATTGGCTTCCAGAAAGGACTAGTGATATGTAACCCATAATTAAAAATGTCATCTTCGAAGCAACGCTCCGAGTTCCTAATCAAGACTTGGTTATTTAACATAGTTGTCAGCTGTAGTTCCCACAGAAAAACCAAAAAAGTGTATATTGATCTTTTTCTATATAATTTATGTTTCTCCTCAAGAAAGGGTCTTTACATACCATCTTCTGATAATACACATAAACTTTAGAGAACTGGATCGAAATACTCGAGAGAACAGAAGTCCTCAGACACTAAACATGTCTTCACATCCTATTGGAAGTTATATATCAGAAAAATACAAGAAAGGGTGCATCTCATATTCCAATTGAAACTGGATAGAAGAACTGCAGTTTTTACTATCTTTTCTGTGTTTAACCAACTAAGTTACTAATAACTATTTATAAAGAAATTCCCTTCTCTGAAGGCAATAAAATCCACCAGACTGAAAATTTACATAAGTCAAACAAACAGTAGTAAAACAATCTAGTATCTTTTATATAAAAAGAAATACCCTTTTTCCAAGGAAATTGAATTTGCCAAACTGGAAATTTACATAGAGAAATCTAGGTATCTGTAATTTCGATAGGTCAACTAAAAAGTACGGAGCAATCTAGGTATCTGTTATTTATTTGTCATGGCCAGTCAAAGAGAAAGAGGCATTCTAATATTTATACTTACTGAGATATTAGGGTCCATGTAAACACTTAACAGAGACTTCATGGTAGGATACTTCTTGCCTATGGCAATAGCAAATCGTGGCTGTACCTTCGGGATAGCTACTAAAGCCTTTAACCTGTATGCAGAAACAAATGTCAGGTACTGAAATTAAAAGCTCAAAGAATAAGTAAAATCATGAAAAACAGACAAATCAACTTGGAAGAGTTCTTTTATGGTACTGTTTTTTTCCGAAGCTTGTACTGAATAGCCTTGGCATAGCTGAGTATAATATCAATCGTGCAAGACTGAGATATTCTCTTACGTGTTTGGCAGATAGATCGGTATGGAAATAACAAAAATTCCAGAGATACAGATTTAGTTAGAAGTTTGAAGGAATGAGGGTTTCCCTCACTAGAGAACTAGACTGGCAGGTCACTCTTTACTCTGTGCCCTTCCACTTCCATTGTGGCTCCTCTTCTCATTTCTGTCCTATTACAACCCTTTTCAAAAGTAGACAGACAACCTAGTTCATATCTAGTTCTGCTCAACCTAAGAGAAATATTCCTGCCAATATACAGTCACAACATCCAAATTGAGGATCTTTAATGGAGCCAAAGATATCAAATTCCCATCAAGGCAAAAAGACGGTGTATCAAGCGCATATCAGGTGGAGCGAAATCACAACCACAGAGATAACAAGAATTTACCACTAAACTATTTCCACATCACCATTAATAACAATTTCAGACCCATAGAAGCTAGCTTCATCTTATAACGGTTATCGTCTCCACCCTAGGAAGGCACATTTTCAAACTTTGTTAAACATAGTCTTTTTTTTTCTTTTTTTTTTTTTGTATACCGGACCATATAGTCTTTTGGATCTGGGTATCCTGTCATATCTTATGATTCTTCTATAAGATTAATTGACATCATACCACTCACCATGAGCTCTGTTTTATCAAATTCCGGTCAACACAGTCCTTTGTGATAAAGGATCCATTAGCATTTACATCAAGTCTAGTTAACTTCTTCCTGCATATTCATAATTTAGAAGGTAGAGTCAGAATACTGACCAGTAAATTGCGCACGCGCACACACACACACCAACTAAGGATAAGTGCAGATATGACTATAAATTTCCTAGGTTATGTATACAAACTTCAAAAGTAAACAACATTAAGAAATATGTAGAATTGGACATAACAACTTTAGGGAAACACTGTATATGCTATTGATATTTAGTGCAGAAAACCTGTATTTAGTGCAAGCATGTTCTAAATGAGCAGGTATTAAGTAAATAAGTAAGAGTGTTCATACCTGAAAAGACAGGATGACAAGCTACATGTTAAACCAGCAACATGTTCAGCAAGTTCAGCCTCATCTTTGCACTGCCTGGAATGTACTTTGGAAAAGCTAGTGGTCAAATCTGCCAACACCTGTTAAAACATGGAGCAGTTAAGACACATTAAGGTCTTTGTATTACAAGCAGAAGGACTTTGTGTTACAAGGGCAACCTTTTGAACCTTGTCAACAGTTGGATGTCCCTCGCGCCCCCGGCCATTGTACATTTCTCCTTCCCTGACATAGTCAACTCAATGTGATAAAGTACTAGATAGCCATTATGCAGAACCAAGAAAGCACATAACAGAAAATATGAATGAAAAAAAGTCGGACACTGTAACATGACTTTAATTCCATTATATCGGTTCCACAAGACAATTTACTAAATAAAACTAAAACGCAGGTTCAACTGGTATGTATAATCGTCCATAATGCCCAACAATATGATAGTACGTCCTACTCAATGAGCAGTGAAGCTTGACTTTACTGTGAATGAGTTCATATTCGCTGTAAGGCTTCTAGATAAATTACTTACCAATTAATTAAAAGTAACTTATAGATATTCAAGGGCCGGTAAATGATCTTCAGTCAAAACTATAAAACCATAGTTTTATTAATACTTTCTGTAGAAAATGCCTGTCCAACATACTTAAATAAGGGAGATACCACGGTCCAGTTAAAAATTTAAGCCACACTATGATTTATATTTTTACTTATCACTTAATTTATAGGTATAGACACATTGATAACCACATTGGTGATAAAAGAAACTAATTTCTCATTATTGCAGTATGCCTTGGTCATAGGAAAAGCAATCGCAGAAGATTTTAGTGCACCATCCGCATACTGCATATCTAACTGATTACAACCATCATGCAGCATCTCTCAGAAGAATATATAAAAAATTTGGAAAAGAATAAATGATGGAAGAAAAAATTAACACGTGAGTATAAAACATGTTTGCTAACTAATATGAACTAAAGTGAGCACAGTAACCTGAAAACTTCAGCAACTCTCACCTTTTCCTAACATATGCAATCAACTTATTTGTGAGGTAACACACTGTATATGAAGGATAATGATTTTGAACTCTCGAAACTTGTCCGGGAAGAGATTCATTGATGATGAGTTTACAAAAATCTTCAGCCTCATAAACAATCAATATATATTGAATCTCTACTCCTTCAGGAGAAAGCTGCAATAAGATATTGAGCCAATATAAATTAAAAATTTGAAGCAGATATATGAAAAGTATGGCTGCATATAGATTGTGTGCAATTATTCACAGAGAAAGTTACATGTTATCATATTTCCAAGAAGAACTCAATGGTTGGTGGTTACATCAGGCATGCCTCAGAGATTTGATGTAAATCAATAAATGACTGGCATCCAGAAACCTCAATGACGCAAGCAGAACCCATAGAGAAGCACCGTAATAGTAACCAATAATTGCATCTTAGTCCTTTGACAGCGAGCCCTTTGACGAACACATTCTACATACACGTTACCGTCATGGTTTATTTTATTAATGTCAAAGATTTCAAAAGAGTACACAGGTGCAGCGTGGAGGAGCTCCAGGAAAGAATATGGCTTTGTCCAGCTTTATGGCTGTTTGTATCAATGGGTTTTAAAGACTACAGTGTTTCTTGTCTGGTAGAAGGGTTTGGAAGAGCACATACATGCAAGGGTGGAGGAACTGGGGAAAGAATAAGGTTTGTACAGCTTTATGGGCATCTGTTTCTGTGGTTTTTAAGTACTACAGTCTTTCTTCCATTCTGCTATACTGGAAGGCAGCTGTAGTATAGGGTCGCTGACTCCATTAGAATGGTTTGTTTGGTTCAACCACCTTTGACGTAGGCTTCCGTTTGATTTTGCATCTCACTAATGTGGTTTCCCCACATTCATCATACCATGCTATATTGTCAGTAAAAATTGTTTTCAAGAGAAAAAAAAAAAAAATTACATATTTTTATGTAATGGGTGAAATGGAGGAATGATTCAAGCTTGTGAGAGTTATTGAAAACAAATAAACTTCTAGTTAATTCTTAGTCACGACCTACCGGACTCCCTATGTAGGGAGATGGCAACAACAACAATAATCATCATTATCATATCATCTTATCAATTCCTTACGCATATTACCTGTGAGATATGTTCTGGAACAGTCATTGTCCAGACAATTGATCTTTCAATTGGATTTGATGTTATACGATATGTTAACCCCCTTTCGGCAAACCTTGAAAGCAGACTTCCTAACATAGAAATGTTAAACAACCTCTCAGCTAAAAGATATTATAGGACATAGAAGCACAATCTATTTTTAACTGAGAAGAAGAATGTCATCACCTCCAACTGATCCTGATTCAATCACTTTAGAATCAATCTCAGCCACGATGGATTTAAGTGCAAACTTCCCTTTTTCCCACCTTAGCTTTTCCTTCTGTAATTTTTTCATCTCTGCAGCTTCAGCTTTCAGAGCTTCTCGTTGCAACTTCTCTTCCTGTTTTTCATTGACAGGAATCAGCTTAGTTTCTGTTTAAACAAATATAGAATCTAGTACAGATCACCAACTAACAACTTACAAGCTTCTTTTGCTTCTTTTCTTCCATTAAGCGTGTCCTTTCCTCTTTGGTCATCTTCTTTCTTCCCTTTTCTTCTTTTGTAATATTTTCCTTTTCTGTAATAGCTGCATATTCTTTTCCCGGTCTCAAAATGTTGCCCATTTGATCCATTATGTTTTCATTGTCAGGACAATCAAGTACCTGATATCACATGTCACCACATTTTAGATTAGCATACCTAATCAAATATGTGAATATTAAAGAAGGGAACCCCACAACTACATCAAAATATGCAGCAAAAGTGAAGTTAGAATGTCTCAGACATGATCATAACTGAATTCATAGGACTTAGGCATAAAGAAAGTAGTGAAATATAATATATCATATGCCTATACAATGGATAAACTGCAAGACGGGTGCTACATTTACACTGTGAAGATGAAATCAGTCAACACTCAAAGCAGCAGATTCAAAGGTTCCTTCACTCTTGATTGGTAAAGCAAAATGTGGTTTGAAATCAATATTTTACTATACAATGGCACCATTCAAAACCCGCTTTCCACGAAAGCCCCAAGTAGTTTTCTTCAAAAGCATTGCACCCCAATCATACTCATGAAGCTTTGGACAATTAAAACAAATTATAAGTCATACCTAAAGTTTTTCATAATGCCTTACTAGTCCCAACCATTACCGTTAGTGATCATTGATCACTAACACTGATCATGCATTACATATATTCTGGGAAATAAAATACCACATCTACAAATGAAAAGGAACAAAAACAGGAAGCACACTACTTGACAATCAAGTATAATCATTAAACGTTTCAAACAAGGATGTCAAGACCACACTCGAAAATAATATTCCCGAGTCTACTTGGACCAATTGGTGGAAACAGAACGCAATTCAAAATATACGGCAACTGGTTGTTTGCTTCACCACAGTTGCACGGTAACCATAAAGTAGAACTATATTAAAAGAACACAAATCAGGAAAGATACCTGATCAATATCACCCCGCGAAGAAGTAGGATTTGAAGAGCTACCCTCAATCGTATGCTCCCACTCAGAATGTCCTGATAAACATGAATCTGTAATTACATCAAGAGCACAAACATATACCGCGAGAGCAATCATAAAACAAAACAGTTGACCATACATACCAACTCCACATGAGGACTCAACAAAACTAGGACTCCAATCCAAGACCTTGGCCAGACCAAAACCACCCGGCATCAATCCATTTTCCTTCTTCTTTTCCCCTCCACAACTACTTCCAGGCTCATTATCGGATTCCAAACATATCACACCATCAATGCCTGAATGCACACACAAAAAATATGCAATTACAATCATACTTCAATGTCAAACCCCAAATCCAAAGTAAACCAAAACAAAATTTCACCAACATAACATCAAAGGTTGCTTCTTTTTTCACACCCAGTGTGACCCTTCACTCAAATTGACTAGCTTTATTGCAAAAGTACCAAATACACTCAAAAACCCGAAAGCCCCAATTTCGAAACCCTAATTCGAAAAATTGAGTGAAAATTGGTACCAGATAACTTGGGCTGGGCGGCTCTGGTGCATTTGACGATTGCGACGTCGGAATTGGGGGTGTCCGGGACGAAGAAGGCGGTGGATTTGGGACCGGGTTTCAGCGGGGTCGGGTCGTCGTCGAGGATGAGAACGGTGGGATTGGGATTGGGGTCGAATTGGGTTCGGCGTTTCTTAGAGGGGAAAGGTGGGAATGGGGATGAGGGCGCATTGTGGTGGTCATCTTCTTCGTCGGAGAGGATGATCGGCTCTGACATTTTGGGACTGAAGAGGACTCTGCCGGCTTCGGCTTTTGAATAAGCGCGGGAGGGACTATGTACAAAGTCTGTTTCCTTGTCACATTTTCTTGGGTTCTTTCACTATTCTCTACTTTATGACAGGTGTATCGGGTTCATTTCTAAAAACTCTCATAATTCATGAGTTATTAGTGCATTTTTATTGTTTTTTATAATAATAATTTACAATACGAGTGTTATTGCATCCCTTTGCATCACTTTTCATAAGAAATCTCTAACATGTTATGCGGAAACGGCCAATGAGTCTCATGGGTCTCACACACACGGGTCTAATAATGTCAATGCTCTTTCCACTTTAGTCATCCGGTGAAGAAATATGTATGAGGGTTTTACATAAAAGGCATCGACATTAGTGTGTGTGGTATCATTCTATATAACCCAAGAATGACTCTTTCATGTTTCCGACGTGGGATTTCAAACGGTTCATTTCTAAGTCACATTTTTCCAATATAACACACCGTATTTAACAAGTAAACCAATAGCTAGGCCGCCAAATAAATTGTAGCAAAGAGACTCAGACTGGGTGGTAGAGCAATGCCCTCTGTTGGCCATCAACCTCTCTGCATGGAAGTGTTTCTGCAACCCCATCAAAGATGCTAACTGACTTCGTGTTCTTTAGACTCTTGCATAATTACATATTCGGTCAATTTATATTTTTACTAACTATACATAAAAGAATTGGTTCGATCAGCAATAAGGTAGACATTAATTTTATGCAAGATATGTTATGGAGACTTAAAAAAATAAAAACATGGAGTTTCTGATGGATTTCTTGCAAATATACAGGGTGGATGTAGTATAGTGAAATGGAAGAGAAGGGGTTGTCGTTCCCACGAGGATATTTGTTCAATTCAAATTATGAAATACCTAAACTAACTATACTAAAACACACAAATCACGATAACAATTTAAAGAAACAAAGAAACAATAAAATAAGTAAACAAATAATGATAAATTAATCTAGGGCATCAGAATCAACCACTAACAATCTTATTTATGCTTTGATGCAACTAATAGACTCTTTCGTTTCTCTAGATGACAATTCCCGTATCTAAGTCCAGTTACGGCACTTAGACCATGGTTTTCCTTAAGTGTATGATTCTCTCTAGGTACGGCAGAGGTCGTATATCCTAGCATGCAGTCTATCCAGTTACGGCATAAATTTAACATGTAAGACTCGTTACGTTCTAGAAAACAAGAGAATCATGCAAACCATTACTTCAGTTACGACAATAATGTAATTCACAACTCTTAATTACAAAAAGCTAATTTGAATTATATTGCAGTTACGTCTCAATTCATCTTCTAATTACTATGCAAAACCCTAAGGTGATCAATCAAAGAACTCAAACATATAGCATCGATTAAAATAGTGACTAAGAATTCATCACAAAGAAACTATAAATCTATTAATCAAACATTAAAAACATAAGCAATCATGCTAGGGCATCATCCTAACCCTAGAAAAGTTTTAACTAAACATGACTAAATAAAACATAACGAAAACATAAAAAGAATGGAAAGGTGAAGGGTGGATGGATCTCTGCTCCTTTAGGCGTCTTCAATGTGCTCTCAAGACCTCCCTTTCATGTGAAATTCGTGCTCCTTTATATAGAGAAGTTTCCTGCTCATCTTTGGCTTTATATTTCCTTGTAAGACTTGGATTCAAACTCCTTTCTTGATATGGAATGGGAAAACCTTGAGATATTTCTTGTAGAACTAGGAATACATGTACTCCTTGAATCCTCATCTGCATTATTGTCCTTGAAGCTTTAGGGTTGATGATCTTGTGCCATAGAACTTGAGTTCTTCATAAATGCTTGTAATTTCCCGAGCAGATTTTCTGATCTGACCTATCTTCATTCAAATGATCATAACTCAGTCCATAAGTATCAAAATCGAGATCCGTAAAATTCTATAGAAAATAGACATCTGTGCTTTCCAATGATATAAGGCTCATAGTCTGATTTAATTCGAGTAATTCCCTATAATTCGACAAAGTTGGCTGTTCTGCAGAGGCATATTCTAGCACTTGGGATTGTAGTCGCCTTTCAATCCTTATTTGCTCGTTTTTGCTCCTTTTCTTCTCTCTATGACACAAACCTACAAGAATACTAAAATAACGTAAATCTATCACAAATTCAAGAATTAAGCACAAATATGAAGATTAGGAGTTATATAAATATAAGATAATATGAGCACATCAGTGTCGCCCAAAAGAACCAAGCGCCAATACTTTTTTTTTTATAAGGAAAATAAATAACTAAATAAAGGTGCCTCGAACGCACCCAATGTTCATACAATCAAGTAATAAGGCTAAAGAAGCCTCTAGGGGAACATTCTCCACCCAAAGACCACACCTATCAGATTTATTGCCCATATTAGCAAGGGCATTGGCAACAAAGTTAGCTTATCTGAATACATATGAGAAGCTAATGGACTCAAAAGAGCAACTCAAACATTTAATATCACGGCAGAGTTTGAGGAGTCTCCAAGGAGGGTGAGAAATACCATTAACTACATCGATAATTAGTTTGGAATCCCTTTCCACTTCAATCTTCGTCAAGCCTCTCTCTTTTGCACAGATAAGGTTGTTCCGGAGCGCCAGGGCCTCGGCAACAAGGACATTGGTGATCCTGAGTTGAAAGCACCCACTGCCATTGGTTGTCCAGAAGAAGTTCTTAAACTGAAACCTCCTGCAGCTGAGTTGCTCTTAACCGAGCCATCAAAATTAATTTTAACCCAATCTGTTAGAGGTGGTGACCACGTGATCATATTTGATTCATTCATTCTTCCATTTGTATTCTTGTTGGTGCTAGCATAATCAGTAGCGCTACATTGATGAAAGGTAGCTGCAGCAACAACTAAGTTGTGAGAAGGACTTTTCCTTTGAAGATAGCATCATTCCTTGCTTTCCAAACTTGCCAACAAATAATAATCAGTTTTTCAAAGCATTTGCCATCAAAAGGATTTTCCAAAAATCACTTATTTAGAACTTTAAAAAAAACTCTCCTCCCAATTGATTGGTGGAGCTAACCAAATAGATGATCCAAACATCTTTTGTACACCTGTATTAACCAAATAGATGATCCAAGGTTTCATTGTCCTCATTACACAAGGGGCAAGAATTATCTTGAATCAAGCCAAAATGAGAGTCTGTCTCTTGCATGTCTTGAGTCTTCCTCTTAGAAGGAGTCAGCCAAAAAATTTAATTTTTGGTTGTATGTTCAGAGACCAAACCTTCTTGATCAACTCACACTACAAAAAAGAATTCAGTTAGCTACTAGCATTTGCCACGGCAAATCTTTGCCGTCGCCGTTGGTCCAATATTTGCAACGGCACAGCGACGGGAGTCACACCGTCGCTAAATTTATACCATTTTGCGAGGCAATTTAACGCCGTGACCATATTACATGACATTTGCGACGGCAAACGTACGCCGTTGCAACCTTTATTATCAATTGCAACGGCAACTTATCGCCGTGGCTTAAAATTGAAATTATTGTACTAAGTGGCAACTCAACTCGACCTAGCCGTCTCTCTCTTACTTATCTCTAACTCTTGGAGAGAGAAAGTAGATCTCAGTGTATCCTCCCCCTTCTCTCTGGTATTGATCTTCTGCTCCTCCACCAACACTGTACACTGGTCGCCGACAAGTTCAAACCAACCTCACACGAGTTCACCGATCGCCGACGAGTTCAAACCAACCTCCCACGAGTTCACCGGTCGCCGACGAGTTCAAACCAACCTCACATGAGTTCACCGGTCGTCGACGTGTTCAAACCAACCTCCCATGAGTTCATCGGTAGCCGACGAACTCAAACCAACCTCCCACGAGTTCACCGGTGAGTTCCATTGATTCGTTATTAGGGCTGAAACTGGGTTTCCAGTTTGGGTTCTTTCTCACAATTCTATACAAGATTCTATCATTTTTTTCTCCCCAACACAAATTGGGAATTTTGAGACAGGATACCTGGTGGTGTGCAAGGAATTTTGATAGTGAAGGTAAGTTAGAAATTATTTTCTTTTTGGAACTTCTTAGAAATGGATATATGAATGCAATCAGTAAGACTTCTGTGTTTTATTGATTTTTCCTATGTTAATTATACAAGCCGTTCTATTCTCATTTCACATTACACTGATATTTTTTTTGAGCTTTATAGACATTTTCTCAAGCCGTAAACAATTCAGCTAAACTTTATTTATCATCAACAGAGTATATTGCGGATGTAACTTAAAGATAGTTAACACTAGTGGTAATATATAAAAGGGAAATAATCTGGAACAGCCAGGTTTTGGAGTTCTCAGTTTCTTGTGCTTGTAGGATTTCTTGGTGATAATGGCGTTTGGATTTTAAATAGAATTGCTTATGTGCAGGCAAGAAAAAATTGGAACGAGTCAACCCTTAGCAGGATTGTGCAATTGACAAAAGAAACGTAATTAAATAAACCAAAGCTCCATAGATGGTTAGATCAGTTCCGCAAGCAATACTGAAAGATAGTTGTAGTTTTATTGGTAGCTGTTGCTCTACTTGGTCCATTCCTGTTCAAGTGGCTATTCATTGGTACAACAGGTAATCTAACAATACCTTTTCGTACTCTTGTTTTTAAATAGCTAATTGAATAGGGAAAAGGTTCCAATATATACGTTTATAATTGCTGCCATTGTGATTAATAAAGCGCCTTAGGATTGTTGGGCCAGCCATTTTCAGTACCACCAGCTATTTTTGGGTATCTATTGTGTAAATATGTATATTGGCCAGAATTGATACTCTTTCCGGTTTCTGAAGACGAAGTAGGGGTTCATAATCAAAATTTCTACATTCATTGGTAGCGTATTGAGTTCTACATACAAGTTCATACTAATTGTGTTGTACTTTTATGTAAAAAAAGAAAAAGGAATCAGATGCTAAAAACTAAAAAAAACTGGGTTATAGTTATGATGTAAGATTGAGTTGAGTACTATGGGATGGTAGATCCAAGTGCTGCATCAATAATGTGATTTGTTTGTTACAGAAACCCAAAGGAGGTGCCATGTCAAAGTGAAGCTTGTGCTCAAGAAGAATGGGTACTATGGTGATTTCCCATTCCTAGAGGTGAGTGATTTTACATTGTTCAGTTATCTTTAGTGGGTACTGTAATTTCGGATTACCAAGTTGTTGTTCAATTTTTCCTCCTATTATTCTTAACAAGGCAATAGATCTATTTGGTTGCTGAAAGTTGAGCTGAATAGCCAATATAGTCTATGGTTTGATGTGTGATAATTGATGTACATGTTATTAGTACTTTGCTAGTTAGTTTTTGGGATTGATTTGAGCTCTAATATTGGGGTTGTAAGAAGAAGATGATCTGGCTTAGTGGTGAGGGCTGGGAAGGCTGCCCTGTGTCTAACCAAGAGAAACAGGTCTCGGAAATGATATCTAATAGCTGATATTGTGTTTTGCATATTACTTGTGTTTTGCTAGCTCTTTGTATGAAGTCATTTTTAATTTTTCCTTGAATGCATTCACACACAAATTTTGACAGATAACCATTGAGTAAATGCTATTTCTCTAGGTTTTCCCCTTATGGACACAATTTCTAACATAGTTCTTTTATAGGGTGCTAATGGAAATGGTGGATTTACAATTACCAAAACCTTGGGCGAATTGGAGCCGGTTCCAGTGGTTTGTTGCATCTCGACTGAGTATTGAAGGAGGTTTGGGTCTGCCTTGGTTGGATTTGGTAAAGGTAAGGATGTTTTAACCTTAGAGCCTTTAAATTCGTAATTTTGGTGATGTTGTAGATGTTTGATTGGGTTATTGGTTTATTTAAGGACAAAGGAGGAGCTTTGGAGGCCTCGAGTTCAGTACTGGAATTCAGCAGAGGAGAGGAAACTCCTCCTGCATAGCTACTGTTTTGGCAATAGAGAAAGGTAGTAAACCTATTGTGTTGGCATTTGGTTTTGGTTTAGTGAAGGACTATGTGTTAGTAGTAATTGTTGTTTTGGGGGACGTGGTTGAAGTTATTAGTTATTGTTTTGGTATGCTGAATTGGTGTCGAATGTTTGGATTGGATTAATTTTTTCACAATGTTAATAAATTTGAAGCTTAATTAATTATTGTTTTCTGATTACCGTGGGCACTCTACCCTGCTCAGGGCTTTCCACAGTCAGGAGTTGGATTTGCAACATTGATCGATTATGCGAAGCTTGTAACTAAACTGTCATTTGGCTATAGGAGGTTAGTAAGACCTAATTCTTGGTTACTATGAAAGTTATTTGACACACTACTTTCTGTAATTTGCTAGAATGCAGTTGTCACTGTGTTTTATTTTAGATGACAATCATGGCAAAGAGAAGTGTTCTGTACCCTTCAGTGGTTTACCATACTTCTAGTCTCCTTGAGCAATTGTAAGTGATAGTTCTCGGAAATTTTAGACTTCATTGGTTTTAGTAGTTTTGTTGTATTAACACCTTGTCAATGTGAACCACAGTATAACTACATGTTAGGCACATTAGTTGTATTATGGATGCTATGCAGGTTTTTTCATGTACGTTAATTTCTGTATATCCTTTGCAACAATTGGCTATGTTTTATATTACCAGCTTTTTATTATACATTGGTATCAACATTTACTTATGCAAATCTATAATGACCATTAGCTTTATAGTTCTTATGTGAAACAGCTTAGTCATACTACTCTTCAAATTCTTTTATGTGGAAGTTATTTAAAAAGTAAATTGTTGTTGTGTAGGCCAATATTGAAGATGTTAATGTTACTAATAATAAGATAAAGGTTGCAAAACTAGCAAGGTAACTTTTACGAACTAATGCTTATAGAAAAAGTAGCTAAGAGAGGTTGATTAATAAGCATGTTGTTGTACTTATGTTGATTTCTCAGACTCCTGGTTAATTTAAGTATGAAATTTTGAATTCACAATGTCTAATTTGATTGCTTCTAACATGAAGTATTTTGCAATATGTAGACATAGAATTATGTTAGTGCAGAGTTTTAGTTGTCTTCTTATGTAGACCAAATTTTTTTGTTTTTGGTCAAGCTTGAAGCCAAGTTTTATTTGTAGAATACATATGTGCAAAACATATCTAGACCTTAGCTAACTCAGAAACCCGAAAATACAGATGTAGAATACAAGTTTTTTAGTGTTGTGTGTATGTTTATGATTGAGATTCAAATTTATGATTCCCTATGATGTATACTAAAAAATCCCTATTGCTGGTATATATCTGACATGAACTCTATTTAATTACGCAGGAATTGTTTTTGAGTTGTTGAGTTGTCTGATGACTCACAGACATAGACAAGGCATCAGACTATGTGGGTGGTTTTTGAACTCCAGTCCATTTGATTGTTAAGAAACTTTGGTTCTAGAGGTTTTGGCTTAGTTAGTAAAAACACTCAGCAATTACTACTAAATTAGTAGAAACACTTGGCAATTACAGCTCCATGTTCTTGTATTAATAGTTCTTGTGCAAGATTGGCATTTGACAATCTTTATTGAATGCAACAGTTTTTTTTCAATGCGTTTGATTT
>NC_020491.1:11704146-11705606 GCF_000184155.1 Fragaria vesca subsp. vesca
CCAGTATACCATTCCAAGCAAGATAGTTTTTTTTTTAATTTGTTTCTTTTTTGCCTGGAAAAGCGCCAATACTCTGCTGACCCATGTTCAAAAGCCTAGATAGATCCATCATCCATGTTCTAGTTGTTTTTTTTTATTATTATTAAGATAGATCCTCGTTGGAGTGGCTTCATGAAAATACAAACATTTTCAAATGTTTAATACTAGAATTATACCCGCGCCTTGGCGCGGTGTATACATTTTGGATATGGGTGAATTACAGAGAATTTAATCAAAAATAAAGAATTCTTAATTTTTTAGAATGGTTTCTCTCGTTTGGATACTTACCTCGTGGAATTAGCAATTTTCACGGGAAAATAATTGTGGAATTTGGGAGCTTAAATTCCCGACTTAATTTTTTCACAAAATAGTGTCATTTGTTAATTCCCGTAATTAAGGTTAGTATGAATACAAATTCTTGTACAAATAATGAAATTCTCAATTAATGGGATTTAAATTCATAGAATTGTAATTCCCATGATTTTGAAATTTCTATGAACATTAAAATTATTTTATCCAAAAACAACGTTATGAAGCTGGTCAATGGGTTAATTGATTGATGAAAATGTTTCTGATATGTATTTTATAGAATGTTATACATGTAAATTATATTCGTTTGTTATACTGATTATATATTTAGGGTTAATGACAATATATAATATGGTTTCCTAAAAATAACAAGGGCAAAATGGTAATTACACTGTTCACACACTTGTGAACAGTCGACCAAACTTTGTTATATAGGTAAATGAGGACAAAAACAGTTTCAAGAAAATCATGAAAATCCAAAACAAATGTTGAGCATGAGCACAAAGCCGGCTTCATGAAAATCCTAAACATTTTCAAAATCATTGTGGACAAAACCGATTTCATGATAATCCAAAAACATTTTCAAATGTCAATTTGATGACAAAGACTTTTGTCACGCCCAAATTTTCGAAGGATAAATTTCAAAAATTTGGGCATGATATAACTCACAAATAAGACTACATGACCTGCTCAACAAATCCCTACTAAACTTAAATGCTGGAAATGTAAATGTCAACAAAACTCATCGACTGAGTTAAACATTACATCTCTTTATTTACAACTTCAAAAGTCTAGTAAAAAGAAGATGCTCACACGAGCTTAAAACAACTTACATAATATACAAATAAAATGTACATCATCTAAACCCCAGCCACTATGCCTCTGCCTCAACCCTGTTGATCAACACCTGCAAGTCTAACCCCTACACCATGAATTGGTGCACCGGGTTGTAAACAACAAACCCGGTAAGCTAAAAAACTCGTATGAGTAATTCTCAAAATTTACTCAACATCTCTAATACCACATAAGATAAAACCGGTAATTCCTGCTTTAGCACTTAGTTCAGGAATCACTTCAAAACAATAAAATCATAAGTGAATCCTGCAAAAAAG
>NC_020491.1:11707452-11709140 GCF_000184155.1 Fragaria vesca subsp. vesca
TTAACCAAAAAGTCCAAGCATGCAATTATTGACAACCAAAATCTAAAAACCACAAATCAACACAAACGTATCGATGAGCACTACCTAACCAGCACCACAAACACCACAGACACTACCGGGCGCGCCGCCACACGCCACCACAAGCGGCGGCGAGTGGGCCCCACACGCCCTAGAAGAACTTCACCAAACCCTAACATGCTCAAACAACTCTAAAACCTACAATCTACATGCTAACGTGCTCGTATTGATGAGCACCACCTAACAAGGACTACAGACCTCCCAAACCCTTGCCGGACGCGCCGCCACACGCCACCACCGACGGCAGCGAGTGGGCCCCACGCGCCACCCCAAAACTTTCGAATTAAGACAAACTCCCAACACAAAACTTGAAGATTAAAGAGAGGGGAGCATCTTTTATACCTGAGGTTTCGCCCCAATCGGCCGGAAACTCGCCGGAAAGATTGGGATCCACCACCGCCACTCTCCGCCGTGAGTTGAGCTTCAACACCACCAGGGATCGAACGAGGACGTCCAACACTTCATATCCCGACGGTTTCCAAGCTGCATCGCCGCCGCCGGAGGTAGGAAACCGATCGGGTTGCAAACCGGGTCGCCCGCCCTCACTGTGGCGCTCAGCTTGCACAGCTCAGCTCGGGTCATCCTCATCCACCAACACAGGGAAGATTGCGCCGCCAAGGAGAAGCGACTCCGACCGGTGCCATCGCCTGGGTCGGCCGGAGATGGCCGGAAAATCCGGGTCGGGTCAACCGGGTCCGGGTCGGGTCGGCTGGGAAGCTTGGGTTCTCTGGGGGTCGGGGAGAGAGAAGAAAGGGGAAGAAAAGGAATTCTAAAAAATAAGAGAACCCAAAACGAAATTTTCCTATTTAACCTAAATATTCCCGAAAAGCCACAACTTCTGCTGACCATAACTTTCTCATACGAAGTCAGTTTTACGCGTGCCACGTGTCTACGAACTCGTATCGTCGTGCTCTACAACTTTCGTGAAGGAAGTTTCTCGAGAAACCCAACGGATTAGAAAGTCAACTCTTGACCCTTCAGAACCATAAAACCGGTTCAGGCAATTTACGCATCCGAACCCTTCCACTCTTCCTTCGAACTTCAAACACACTAACTTCTAACTCAAAAATTCCTAAATAAAATTAGAAACTAATATCAAATTTCCGGGGTATTACTCAGTTTTGTTGTCCTGCACCCTAGAACATATACTTTACTAGGGGTAGTAATGTTTCCAAAGTATCCGATTTTGTTGTTCTGCACCCTAACACATACTTTACTGGGGGCAGTAAAGTTTCCAGAGCATAAAAAAACACATTGCTGATGGTAGTAAACCATTACTTTACTAGGTATTAAAATCCCTTAAATTTACATGAAAGTTTCAAAATAAAACTTAAAATTGGATCTCAGTCTTAGTTGTGATATATGTCCACAATTCTAGCAAAAGTTACATAAATCATTTGTTTAATTTCGCAAACTCCTCTAACATCTTCTTCCTCATTTGGTTGCCGCCTTCTTGGTTTGGATCCAACCCAGCACACATTGCCTCCATATAATGTAGAACAAATGGACCACAATCAGACCTGCCATAAATCAAAGGGCTAACTATGTTAATAACTTATTTTGACTGAGAAAATAAATCTGAATATTAATGTACATTACTACCCCCTCAT
>NC_020491.1:11710341-11711244 GCF_000184155.1 Fragaria vesca subsp. vesca
ACCCCTAGTAATCTGCTACTAGAGGTAGTAAACTTGCAAAACAATATCTTGATGAAAATATAAGTTTTATTGCCCCTAGTAAACTTACCACAATCTCCATGTTCATGAATCCAACAGGAAGTTTGGCAGCTTCTGCCCTTTCCTTCAACAACCTCATGTACACTTGCAGGCTCTGCGATCATAACATAAGTCAATATTATTAAATCTAAACTTCACTAAGTGGTGCTAATAAGGTGATATTATTTATTTTTTATTACTCACACTCGACAATATGTCTGAGTGTTCGATGATCCTTTTCAAGTCACTCTTTGATAAACAGTGCCAGCCTTCAGGACATGTCTAGTACGCTTCACTGTAGAAAAACATTGAATTCATACTCCAATTAAAACAAATATATTTTTGTAATTTTGCACTTGATTATAATTTTTTTGTGGACTTGAATGTCTTTTGGAGTGCCGTACTCCCAGTCAGGGTCCTTTGTTTTCTTGGCGTTTCTAGGGTTCAGCTACACATTTTTTTCTATCGACATCGGAGCCATTGTTTTCCTCTTCTTGGAATAAGTATTCATCTCTTTATCCTCTGTTGTTGTTGTTTGTTCGGTCGATGAAACTTGGGACTGAACTGTCGCAGAGATGTCATTGTCATTTTTAGTTGCTGATTGTTGCATTGATGCAGCTTGGGACTCAACTATCTTATCTAAATTACCGATGTCATCCTCTGTGAGCGGCAAGTCCTCATAGTCCATTACTGGAGATACGTGATTCAGTGGTTGTTCATCATGTATCACAGCCTTCACAAAATAAAAGAACACATGTTATTCTCATATTTTAAACAATAACAAAACATTTACTACCCCTAGTAATAGTTTGCCTGGGGTTTACTACCTTGCAACGCAGTTCAATT
>NC_020491.1:11711264-11731863 GCF_000184155.1 Fragaria vesca subsp. vesca
TGGTTTTCCTGATTTTTTAATTTAAAAAAAAATATTAGTTAACATAATAAAGAAAACATAATAAAGTAAAAATAGTCTTAGTTATAGTGTAAAGTATCATCTTACATTCCTTTTTGTTTGTTCATCTCCTTGGCAGCCATACTCTTCCCCACTAAATTGCCTTTTCTGCTGGGGAGGTCCATTTGCTGAGGATTTTGCTTTTTTAAGCTTTCTCTTCAGAGCCTTGTTGAGGCTGTCTTGCGCCCTTTTCTCCATCTCCAACTGCTTTATTTTGTCATCGGCAAGTTGTAACACGTAATCATTGATTCTATTCTGGAGTTCTTCGTTTGCTTTGCCGAGTTCTTTTAGCTTCTCATTCAAATCTTCTGGGATCTCCTCCTCCAAGTATGTCAGTAGTGTCTTAAAATTGTCGCCCACTCTTTTATTTTCTTCCACTTCTTGTTGGCTTGATAAAGGAACCTGAGACCAAATACATACAGATAAGTATAAAGTTTACTACCCCGTAGTAAACTACTTTTTTCACAATCAGGAAAAAAAAATGTGACTTACTACCCCCAGTAAATGTTTACTGGGGATTGTAAACTATGTCAAACAGGTTTACTACCCACAGTTAACTATGCCAACAGTCAACTATTGATTTAGAGATGATTATACAGTTTACTGCCCCTAGTAAACTTGATATCATACACTACTTATGCAATGAAAAGTGAAGTTTACTGCCCCTAGTGAACTATTACTAGGGGCAGTAAAGTATGCCAATGCACTTTTATTTCATTCATTTTCAGACTTACCCATTCTTCAAAGCTCGGGGTGCCATGTTCGTCTGGGGTGCCATATTCCTCTTATCCGGAAGTGATTTCTTCCTCATCCTTCCATGGACCTTGAGCAACCAGTTCCTGTTTTTTGCAAAAATAAGATTTGTTCAGTTTTTCAGAAACAACATCTAAGTACAATGCTGTATAATATTTGGAAAACCAAAAACCAATTTTTACCTCAAGCTTTTTCAGTCTCTTTAGATAGTCGCTTCCGTAGATGATGCCATTTGTGGACCATCTTACAAATCTTGGCATATCTGCTTGTTTCTTCTAGATCCTTTCCTTGATTTTTGTACGCTCCAAGAAGCAGTACAGAGGCAGAACTACGCAACCATTCAGACCCTTTGGCTTGCCCTTAACATGCTTTTTCACTCCTTCATGGAAGGCTTCAATCACCTTTCTTGACCAGTTTATTTTGTTTATTGCTTCTAGGTCCTCACATGTCAGCACCATTTGCCATTCAATTTGGCTTCCAGATGTGCTGAAGAAGAAAGTAGCCAGTAGGTACATTATGATCAAGGAAGCAATTTTCCTTGGTTTTGCCTCCTTGTTCTTAATCTTGTTGAGCTCTTCTGTCAACTTGTCGTGGATCATCTTCCTAAAGATGGATCCTTTCGTTTTGCCGAATATGGTTGACTGTTGGCTGCTCTTCTTTCTCCTGGAGAATTTCTCTTCCTCATTTTCACCTTCTTTTGTTAATCCAAACAAAAGATGCACATCTTCCTCTTTAATCTCCATTTCTTTTTCTCCAAACATGAACTTTTTTTCTCCTTGCAATAGTGCCTCAATAAAATTTCTATATCCAACTCAAATCTGCTGACCTGATCCGCAACGATGCTCCTGGTTCTAAATGCGTTAATCATTTCACCAAAGCAAGTTTGACTGATCAGCTGCCATGCTTCTGAGGGGATTTTATCTCTGTGACTCTCTATCAATTTGAAGAATGTTACCTAAGTACATTTCTGTTGAGTGTGCGGAATCTTTTCCAGGTCCTCATCCTCGTCCTCCTCCTCATCCTTGTCATCCTTCTCTATTTCTGCCATTTCTAATGCTCTCTTCTCTATAAAATACTATTCCATTTCTTCTTCTTCTTCTTCTTCTTCTTCTGTGTCATCTTCTTCTTTTTCTTGTCTCGCTCTTTTTTAGGGAACCTTCAATTTTTCCCGTTGTATATATGAGTGCAATTTCATGCTTGTGTTGACGGACGTAGATGGTGAGGTTTCCTCAGACTCTGGACTAGTAACAAGTTGCCTTCGTGCCATCCTGCATATGCAAAACACCAAAGTTTTACTACCCCTAGTGATCTTGCCTTTATAAACTACATATTAAAAAGTTTACTACCCCTAGTAAATTTCAACTGGGGGTAGTAAACTTGCAATAGAACATCTCCAAGGCCAATATACACTCTGAAAGAGAAACAACTGATGTGCAAACAAAACTTTATTTTACTATCCCTAGTAACTTCTACTGGGGTAGTAAACTTCTATTTCCAACACCATTATACACATGCAGACCTAGAAAACAACTTGCATTCAACAAAATCAAAGTTTTACTACCCCTAGTATTGAACACAGTCATTAAACACATCCAGACAGTGGAAATAACTGACATGCAAACAAAAATTAAAGTTTACTACCCCTAGTAAAGTTTTACTAGGGGTAGTAAAGTTGCCACACCGTTTCTACATTGCCATAAAACACATTGAAGCAGAGAAATATGAACCCAGACAACATTATTGGGGGTACAAACACAGATTTATGCTAGGGTTTCTTTTCACCTGAAAAAGAAGAATTTAGCGCGATGTAGTGGTGGCGATGGAGTGAAGCAGCGGCGGTGAAGTACTGAAGCAGCGGCAGCGAAGTACTGAAGCAGCGAAGTGGCGCTCGGGGATGGGTGCTGAGGTCTTGATGGAGTGAGGAGTGAGGCAGCGGCGTCGATGGATTGAAGAAGCGAAGCGGCGTCGATGGAGTGAAGTGGTGAGAACTGTTGAGAAGGAATTGAATTCGGAGTGGCGTCGATGAAGGAATTGAATTCGGAGTGGGTTGGAAGCGGTTATTAAGGCTGGGGTATAACTGTATTTTTACTAGAAAACATTGGTTTGGGCTATGTAATCTGTTTTTGATTAGTTTGAGCTAGGAAAATGTACTATTTGTGCATTAGGGCTTTTTCCCTATTTTATTAGCATGTTAAATGACTGAAAGAGACATGTGTAAAATATTAAGAATTTATAAATAAATTAAAGAGAAATTTTAAATACACACCCCTAATATCTTAATACACACCCTTTACTTAATGCACTACCTATCAAGTTTTTCATTTTAGTATTATACTTAATACACATCCCAAACTGTCTAAAATGCCATTAATTTATGAAATTAATATTCCGTTATTTAATATAATTAATATATATTTACTATTTGGTATCTCTTTTTACATATTATTTCCTCTAATTTTTGCTAGAAATTTTTGGTTATCATCGTTCAATTTATAATTAAATGATTATTGTTATATCTCATTTGACTAATTTGACTTTAAATACATTTTAGCTAATTTGACTAAAATTTTTGGTTTCCGTTATTTAAATACATTTTAGCTAATTTGACTAAAATTTAACTTTAAAATTGCTAGCATTGCTAGAGATGCTCTAAGAGCATCTCCAACAGCTTCCACATATTCTTGGTTTTCTCAATTTTGGGGAAGATTTTTGGGTGTTTTGCTCTAACAGATTCCTTAAAACTTTCTCTAAAATGGGGAATATGAAGAGAGAGAAACCCAAATTCCCTAAATTTGCAGCAAACTCTATAATTTTATAAAAGTATTTGGGGAATGATCATGAATTCTCTAAAATAAGGAAACTGTTGAAGTTGGAGAAGAAAAATAGCTCAAAGATTTGACTTTTGCTTCCATATAATAGAGAAATTATAAAGAAGCTGTTGGAGATGCTCTAACAATATAAAAACACAAAACATTAATATATTAAAAGTTTAGAATGTCAAAATATGTAATTCATATATGAAAATCTATTCATATATGAACTTTTTCTTTTCCATCCAAACACATTGTTGAGGTATGTGTTCTTTCGTTTTTTNTTTTTTTTGTACAAACATTTTCTTATCATTTTCATGTTTAAGGATTTGGAAGGAAAATGAAATCCGTAAGGATTTCTCCAGACCCTACACAAGTACTAAATATGAACATCTACAAAATGTCAATTTATATTAATATATACTAATCAAACAATAATAGTTTTAATATAGTCAATTAATGTTTCATGAAATTTAGATTAAGGGTATTTTGGATAGGTTGTGTATTTAGTAAAATATTACAATGAGAAAATAAATGGTGTATTAAGTAAGGGGTGTGTATTGAAATTAAATTTTAGTAAGGACCAAAATTTAAAATGAAAGAATGATAATGAAGAAACACATGCCAACTCTTCGTTTTGTATGTATGTCAAGTCAATAGTTTTCTTCGATCCACTTACAGCAAAATAAAAGATGATATATATTATTATTTACTGTGACATTTTGGTACATGCAACCCTCAGGTGCATTTTCTTGCAATGTATGCCTAAGTTGATAGAACAAATCTTCTTGCAAGAGCATTCACCTTTTGGAAGGTCATTGGCTGCTGAACTTCATCCATGCTTGAATGACCTTGTCATATAGTCCCAAGACATGCCGAAGTGGCAAAGTCTGCCCTGATGCATATGTGATCTAAGGTTTGGCGATACGGTTGGAACCCTTAGAAACTGAGGTGCAATAAAGAGGTTATTCCTTGCACGATATTGTAGGACGATTTGTGTGAAACTAAGTTTAAGAATATTAAATGGGCCCAATAGTGAAGAGGCTTTTTTGTGTCTTAAGATCAAAGATTTGAACGCATTCAAATGTGTCTGCTTGTTGTTGGGGGTTTCCTACCTGACGCTCAATCACTAGATCACTTGCGATGCTTAATGTTAATAAGTTTAATTCTAGCTAAATTATTCGCTAACATCCCCTAATTTAAGGGCTTCACTCTCTCTCTCTTTCCCTTCCTCCCTTTGTGTATTTACTAGCTAGATGCAAGACCGCATCAAAGAGACCACCATGTATAAGTCGAGCAACGAAAAAAGCAACTAATGGCATGACCGATATATATACACATATATTTTACATTGGAATATGTAAAATTAGAAGTAATATTTCATCAATGTAACCGGTACAATGATTGACAATACATATTCCATTAAAAATTTAAATTCAAATAAAGAGAAATCTTGTTCAAGTGTTACCATTCTACTTATTTTCCGACTCCAATGGAATTTTTTTTACATCAGCATGTCATCAAATTCATTCATATATATGAAATAAATGGTACTAATACAATTACAATACCAACCAGAATCTCGAGAGGTTCTCTCTATATTTATTATAAGTTGATATGGTTCCAAAAACCATCTCTTGTATTCTACATGGACCCAAACCAAGCCCTAAAGTCACAAAGAACGGAGATGAACACGACTCCGGTGGGTGGTTTACCCCACAAAGACACAATAAACCTTCACTTATTTGTTTGGTCCCCCGTCACCACTAATTGATACCCAAATGACTAATCACAAGTGGCTTATCCTAATTCTATTGAAGAGCAAGAAAATCCACCACTATATGTATTATGGTCCACCTCTGCCGACCTCTCAGGAATCACAATGATTCCATATATATATCCCAACAATTAGCAAATCATAGTGCACCTAATCCTCAACAATATATGGTGTCACCAAGCTTCTCCACTAAGAAAATTTTGTTTCTTGGTTGCTAATAGTTAATGGAAATTGTTTGATTCCTTAATCTTGGAAGCCAAGAGTCCAAGAGCAAAGGCTCTTGGTATTAGTCTTAAGTAAGGAAATGTGACGAAAGAGTCGAAGAATTAACAATGCATGGTGTTATTATCTAGCAATCGAACAAGTTGAAACTCTAAGCAAAACCCTTGAATAGTGAACACGACATGATATTTTAAGTAACAAAGTAACCTGACATTACCGGAGTCCAGATATGTTAATGTCACTCTCTACTGTTATGCTCATTGCTCTAAAATAATCTAAACATATTCGTTCTGTATAATATCTTAGCACTATTGTCCTCGCACGAGTCCCATTAACAAAATCTTTCAAATCTTCGATCATCAAAAACAAAGGCATGTCATGATAGCCCATGCACATCGCACTAGGTTGATTGCTTCACTATTATATTCACTAGTGCTAGTGTGCTCCTTTCTCACCCTCTCATATATTTGCAACTCATGAGAGGTCTACTCTTGTAACTGCAGGAACTCTCTATCTCCTTGTCTTTTGAAAATTTCATATATGGAGAAGAGCAAATCTTTTTCTGGGTACTACTCAACTGGATATACAGAGGCCAGGTTCGGGTTTGAGGATCGAAATAAATCTTATAGCTTCAATGGTCCGGTGAGCAAGATAGAGGGGCTATCTTCAGCATCAGGGTCTGGCAATAGTAATCCAGAGCTGGAGAGAAGGAAGAGGGTGGCAAACTATAACATGTATGCTGTGGAAGGTAAGTTCAAGTCGTCGCTGCGCAACAGTTTCAAATGGATCAAAGGTAAGTTTGTGGACAACTTCTACGACGAGCAGTAGTAGTGTACTACTACTACTACTAGTGAACTAAACAAAGTATCAAATCCTTCTCTCTTTTTGAACTGTGTATAGTTTGTTTAAGATGAGCATAAACTGTTGTGTTACAAGACCTTAGTTGATTCTAACGATTCCTAAGGCTTGGATCCGTTGACAAGTGTATGTATATGAAGGTTTTGAATGCTTTTGATGGAGTTTGTTTCAACAGTACTTAATTTGGATGGGTGGAGCTGCTCTTGCAAATGAGTAGTATGCTTCCCTTTTACTTTTTAATGTCTTTGAAGGATTATTTCAATTTTGGGTCTGGTGTTTCAGCTGGACTTAACTCGGCTGTTAACATCTGTTACAGCATGAGAGTCAACTAGCTAGAGATGCTCTTATAATTTGAGTAAAAATATGAGGACTCCAAATTGTAACTTAATATGAAATGAAGATAGAGAGACAGTTTCATCAGATGGATGTTGCTTTGGATCTCTAAACAAGCATGCAACTTTCCACTTGCAAGTTTAGGAGGTTTTGCTCATTGACATAATGATTCATGGAAAGCAAGATGTTCTGTTGAGACTTCAAACTTATCTCAGATATCCGCCTTTCTCTGCAACGATTTCTACCATGTTCAAGTGTTCAACATTGTCCATTATGAGGCTAATTTTGCAGCAGCTTTTACTATCATTGATCATGATCAAATCGATAACACCTGATGTGCCCTTATGAAAACAAATGTTTAGCAAGTGTGGTCTAAAGTATGTTATATAAACAAGAAAGTTGTGTTGTTTCAACTTTTTAGAAATGATGTGTGAAATCTAAGAACAGCAAGGTATAGGATACAACCAAATTGGGATTCATAACTTGAGATGATAGATAAAACAAAAATCTGGTGTAATAGCAAATCATGTCTATTGTGCAATGAATCATTACACAACTACTTGTGCTGCCATCTTAACCAACTTCTTTATTTTATGGAGAACTTTCCATAGGTAATCTGAGTAAAAAATAAATAAAAAAAAAGAATATAGAAGGTAGAGACAGAGTTGTTGTTTATAGCCCAGACTCATGCAAGGGAAATTTGTGACCAAAATACTGGAAAAAAGAATTCCAAGTTTCTAGCCCATAAGGGGTAGAAATCTCGAGCTGATAAAGATAAGCTGTGATTGCCTATACTTTGTCAAATCCAAAAATCTTCTCGGGATCAAAATTTCGGAAGTCTAGTGTTGAATGAGATCTCCGGTATGTACCGCCTTCATTGGGGTAGGAGATATCTTTTATAGAGGCCTTTAAGAGTGTAAAGTTCTTGAGGTTTTTGAAAACATCAGGATTCATGTTCTTGAGAGCATTGGGATGACCCTCGGTGCTTGGAAATCTTTGCTGGTGAGAACGGATGATTGGGGAAAGAGATGCATTCAAGTTCTCGTGTATGAAGGGTCTGAAAGTGGAGGAAGTGCTGCTGCTTGCACTAGTGTTGCCCATTTCTTGGCTGTGTGTAGTCCCAGTTTCCGCATTCTTTTCCTGTTTAAAGTTGATAAGGCCAGAAGCCCAGAAGTATATAAATCTACAAAGGATCTATCATAAAGGAAACTGAAATTATGATAGTTGTACACCAAGTCTGAGAACTCAAAGAAAAAAAAGGTAGAAAGAATATACTCTGGTCAGAATATTTTCCATTTCTAACTTCCATGTTATCAGAGAAGCAATATCAGTCACAATACAAGGTGAATCTTAGAGGAAAGACTGCAGTTGGGTTATATTTTTACTCTAGCCACAATACAATATCAGTCATTATCCAATTTTAACAAAGTACATACGTTGTTTATTTTATTTAAAGACAGAATCCATTTTCAATACTATTAGTTGCTTTCTCCTAGAAATTTACTTGGAACAGCTTCCAAAGGAAGCACCTAATAATCCAGAAAGCACTGTGAGGGAGTGTGAGCAAGTGCTCCTAGAACCCCAAAAGAACATTGTTTTTCTGCCAAACACAATAAAAAACAGGTTTGATCGATTATTTGGAAGTGCATTTGGAACTAACAAAGCATTGTAAAGCAAAGCCCTTATTGTGTAATATAGCACTTGAATAAATGTTTTTTTTTTTCCTAAAGCACAGTTTCCCCCCATGAAACTTCTGAAATAAATGATACTAACCTGAATTAAACATCTATCAACTCAAATAAAAAGTCTGCTTTAGAGACTTGTCAATGTGCAAAACTTACCTCAGTTGAAGATCCAAATTCTCCTCTTCCCTCGACCTTTCTCTGATGGAAATCACGGTTTGTTTGAGACCATTGCCTTACTTTGTAGACCCTCCTTATACCAGATGGAAAACCACAATTAGGTAATTCATATTTAGGGTGTTTAGACCTCCATTGAACTGGTAATGTGCATTTATCTATATTAGAGTTTAGTTGAATCCTTTGAGGTTTTGACAGCATTTGCTCTAAACAGAACCAACTGTATCTGAAACCTAACAGGAAGGATAAATGCAATTCAAAAACCTAATGAATTAGGAAACATCTGATCAAATGTATTGGAGCAGAAATTTTTTAGTTTCCTTGTGATATGCAAAAAGTAGTACCAAATGTTAAGTTCAATAAAAACATTAAAACAACAAAAAATCATAATTTCTCATCCAGTTAAGTTCAAAATGCATGTCCAAATGAACATCTAGATGTCCTTAGTTTGTATAATACCAATTAAAATAAGGAAGTAGATTATACGGTAGTAATTAATAGCATACTTCTTCTGATCCTTGGTTTCAGCCAGATTATCCTCCTCTTTATACAACACTGGTAGAGCTGAAAGGTTACACGCCAATGGACTTGAACTAAAAAACTGTCAGCAGAAAAGGATTGGTAAATGGTAAATAACATGTTGAACAGATGTAGATCAAACAATTAAAAAGAACAAAGTGAGATAATTCACCGAAACATTTAGATTTTCATAATTCATTTTCGTCTAAGATCGACCAGATTTCAACTTATAGGTCAAATTATATGGCATGTACTTGAGAGATGAGATCTTACTTGAAAACTTCAGTCATAAAGTAAAACAGCAATGATGGCATGTTCAATTTATGTCCCAGGAGAAAACAATGTAAGCATGCAGATCAAAAACAGACAACGCTAAAGTTGATAGTGTTCCTCCCTACCCTTTCACTTCTATATAACAATGCTTGTGATCAAGCACTGTTTTTTTTTTTTATGCTAGTGATCAAGCACTGTACAATACAATGAATACTCTCTAGGTTTATTTCATTGACCAAAAACTCTTAGTCAATTCAAAATTAAATTCATGATTAATGAATTCTAAAAGGATTATACATGCAACTAAAACTCTGACTATTTTAACTCTGGATATCATTTTTGCCTTATGTGCTCTTTATGTCCATGTTCAGTTCAATCAAATAGAACAGAAGGAACTAAAAGTTGGAAAAGGAAGAATTGATTAAAGAAAAAGAGAGAGAGAGAGAGAGAGAGAGAGAGAGAGAGAGAGAGAAGAGAGAGAGAGAGAAAGAGAGCTAGAGCTCCTTTTTAGTACTCACTTCGCTTTGGAGACCAGAAGCAGCACTGCCACGAGATGTCGGGTCAAGAGCAAGAAGTGTAGTCAACAAACCAAAGGATGGTGTTGAGAAGTCCCTGAAAAATTCTTCAAAACTAGGTTTGTAATGATGTGGGGGTCGGAAGCTTGTTGGTAACTTCATTTTCTTCCAGTAATCATCCAAAGGGGAACCACAAAGCTTGAAGATTTTATGAAGTTGCTCAACCTGAATACACAAATGCTTGAGAGAATAATAAAGGCTGCAGTAATAAAATGAAAGTGACTGTTCCAGTAATTTCGGTTCCCATCATAGAAGGGATGTTCATGTTGAAAGTTGAGAAAGAGATGAAAAGGCAAAACAACTATTTCTCATAAGAGGCCAATAGATGCAAAGAACACGATATTGTTTTTAATGGCGTGTCAGATAGGATGACTCGATTGCGTAAATAACTCATTTGGAGAACACCAAAGCTGATTTAGTTTTCCACAAAAGTTCTAATGAACAACTGATTTGAGTTCCTAATGTTAAAAATAAAGTGCAAAAGCATAACTAGAATCAAAGCAATATACCTCAGTCCTCCCAGGCATAATTGGCCTTCCTACAAACATTTCTCCCAGTAGACATCCTGCACTCCATAGATCAATACCAACACCATAATCTGTAGAGCCTAACAAGAGCTCTGGGGCTCTATACCAGAGAGTCACAACTCGGCTCGTAAGAGGACGTTTTTGTTTGGGAGGGAAGAAGTTTGCTAGCCCAAAATCTGCAATTTTGAGTGTTCCATTCTTGTCTATTAGCAAGTTTGAAGGTTTAATGTCTCTGTGTAGAATTCCTTTCTCATGGCAGTGCTGGAGACCAGAAAGCAGTTGCTGCATATAGCACTTTACCTGCAAAAAAATCCTCTCGAGTCACTCCAAACAAACCTCTACATAGTGGTAAAACAGTTACAAACTTAGAAAACTTAACAATTAGACGCTCATGCCAATTATGAGATAAATTAAGCAACTTTACAACATTTCCACCGAAACAATAGTAGTCATCGTCATAATCTTCGACCTCTTCTGTTCAAAATAAATAGTCAAACCGTCCCTTCCTTATCATCACCTATTCCTGATTGGTTGAGGAAATCCACGCCCTTCCCAGCACAATGTTCATGAATTGCCAATAACTACATACAACTTGAAGTATGAAGACGGGAAAATGCCAACCTGTGGTTCAGTGAGCCTTTCTTCAGGACGTGAGATTATTCTAGTCAAGTCATGTTGCATGAATTCAAAGACCAGATATAGACTATATTGCATCCTTGACGTGGCTAGTCCTTCAAGCTTGATGACATTGGGATGATCTAGCTTCCTTAATATCGTTATCTCCCTCGCCATAAACTTGATACTCTCTGGCTCTGATGTGTCAAATCGGACCTTTTTCAAAGCAACAATCGTTTTGGTGTCTCTATCACGAGCTTTGTATACATTGCTGTAGGTTCCTTGGCCTATCTGCACAAACCAGAAATCCAAGTAAGAAAAACGAAATTTCTGCACCAATTCTTTACCTGCCCCGCCCCGACCTCCGCCTTTCAATTTCTCTAACTCCGTTCATATCGATTCAAATTCATGATGATATAGGAAATAAATGTCACATGATAAGAACAATGGCAGCTCATTCTAGCCTGTTCACGCCCTAATTCACTCGGAGAATTAACAAGAAACAAAGCTATCAACTTTTTCTAGAACAAAGTCTAAGAACATATGTAACTGAAATGCTATGTAAAATGCGTTATTGCTGGAATCAGCGTATACATGTAACTCAAATGCAATATCATAGAAATGAGTATAACATACTGATTACAAATTACCTTAGCAAGCTTGTCGTATGAATCAGCACTCTTGGGAACCAAGCCATCCAAAACCTCTGGAGGCACATTCTCAACAAGCCACTTTGGCCAGCCATCCACAATGTCGTCATCATCTCCTCCAGTCTGCTTCACTGTAAGCCTCCCCGAAACATTCCCTTTCTCTGTCTTTCTACTAACCACACAGTCCCCACCCTTCCCTCCTCCTCCGCTATCCGCCTTAACCTCGGCATTGACCTTCACCAGCTTCACCGGCTCCTTTCCCGGCGCTTTCAGGCCAATGGGTCTTCCTTCCCCACCTTCCTTGACATACCCATGATCAACTTTCAACTTGTCAAGGCCTTGAGAGCCATGAGTTGGGGAGTTGGTCTTGGCCTGAACACACCCCATTGAACCTCAGAAGCAGCGGTTAGTCTCCGACTGAGTGTTTGACGGTAGCACCTAGGTGACATAGTAATCATGAAAGTGGATAAAAACAAAGGGAATGTGGGGATTGGTGGTGGCAAAATTTGATTGAGCTGCCGTCCATTGGCCGGCACTGCTTGGATTTATGCCAGCGGAGAAGGGTGTCATTGATCATTGTTTGGCTCCGTTTACTCCGCCATGAGAATTTGGGGAATGAGAAATGAAAATGGGTATTTGGGTTGGATATTTTTCTTTTACCCTTCTCCTTTCTCAACGACTTGGACTGTGTTCTCAAAGAGAGTAGTACAAAATTGAGAAAAAAGAAAAGGAGACTGATGGGAAATTGGAATGCTGGCGGGAAATTGGAAGTAGAGGTGCACAGCTTACAACAGTTGCCACCAGCCAGCAGGCAACTCACCCACATTGTAACTGGCGCAATTCATATAGAAAAACTATGGTCTCCAATGTATACTCCAGGTTGTTTTCATCATCATATTCGGTTAATTCATGGATCTTATTCATCTGATGATAGAAAATTTGGAGTATGCCAAACTTCGAAGCAGTACCAAATATCTCCTCAAAACAATAAATTATCATAACGTTTTGTTTTTGAAGTTTTGATCACACTTGTAAACAAAAGGATATTCTTTAATTTCTTGTAATCTATTTTTAATTTTTTTATGACATCTACATTTCTCTGGTTCATGACTATTTTTTTGGGTACTTGGGAACTGACCGAAAGTGAGACAAATAGTCCATTCTGACCTACATGCACTGCAAACCTTTCATGCTAATTTTGGCACAACTAGAGTTTACCTGCATTTTTATAAACTGCAACTCCATATTAACTACCATATCAAAATTCCATATAGAAAGGTACAATAATAAACTGTACACCAACTTCAGGAGTTAAGTCTTCAACTATTATATAAAGAATGAACTAACCCAGTTAAACAGAGTACCAACATTGGGATTCTAGAAGCTAGCTACCTACCAAAAAGAAAAGTATAAAGCAGACACTATATAGAAATATATTTCTCTACATCTATTTCAAAATATTGCATATTGGAAAGTACTGATCAATCCAGTCTAAGCTTCAATTCAAAACAGTAGATAGGACATATTTGATATGACTAGAAGCCATGCGTTTGAAATGGACTTGAAAAAACTATATGCAATGAATCATTAGGAAATTGACTGTTTTCTTATTCTTCTATTTCAAATCTTGACATATATGGGTTTGTATAGCAGTTTTTTCAAGCACTTTAACCTCATGATGTCATTAATCCCTTGATATGGAATCTCCATCAAAAGGGTCCCTTACTCTCCAACGGCTACTTAGCAAATCCACTGATGCTTGTACTCTCTGCATTACAGAGCTTCTGGGAGACTGGCAGGCCAAGATCAAAGGGTCCCAAAGAGTCCGTCTGTGGTGCAGCAGGACATAAAAAAAGATTATTAGATTTTCTATCGTAAAGTTGTACATCGTGGTATATCACTCCAAGAAGAAATTCAATTACCCATTTGATGCCAGATAGCCCAAGGCTCCGTTCATCATTGTTCATATATGAAAAATTCATCCGTTCTGTATTAGATTCTTGCTGAGCAGGGTCTTGCGGAAGCTCATCTAATCTATTAGCCTGAAAATAGACATCAGACGTGAGTTGAAATTGACAACTTGTAATACCACAGTACCAGAAGAAAAGCCATGACTTTATGCTGTTTCAAGCATATAATCTTATGACTAGGGATTCTAACAGATGATTAAGAATAATAAATAGCCTCATGTTTGAGCATACACAAGAGACTAAAGAATGTAGTATATTTATTGTAATTAAGCCAAGGTTGGAAAGGTCTACCGAACAGCATTGCTTAATATATCAATTGCTAACATATACACAGAAAATATTGATCCCTCAAAAGTTCACAATTATGCAAAGGCATTTTCTTACTCTCATTAAAACTTAAATGTTGCCATTCCACCACATATCACCTTGACACCTCATTTAACCAAGAAACCAAGGTTAAATTGCTGCTGCGCCCGTAAAACTTCAACAGAATTAGAAATTTTAAGTTTATACTTTTTAATACCTAAGCATTCTCCTGGCTAATTTGGAGGTTATCAATCAAAACAATTAGCGGCTGATGTGAAATCCAAGTTTAAACATTAGAATCTATCATACCAAATTAATTCATGTGGTACAAAAATCATGACAAAATTACTGCAAATGAGATTGAAATGTAATGGATTTCAAAACCTAGTAAATTAAAGCAGCATAGATTTATGCACAATCGCTGTAACAGAAACAAATAAGAAAACAGAATTACACAAACCTTGGCTGGAAGAGGAAACTTGAATAATTTGAAACCAGAGTTCTGGCTAGAACCTCCACAACTTCCATCAAAACCCAGAACATCTTTTCCCAGAGAAAGCTTTTGAGAAGGAAATGCATGACAGGTTTCTTCAGCATCCAAAATTGATAAGCATGGATCATGAGTGGATTGCCTAGTGCCTTGAGGACTATCATATTTAGAATGACCTGGCTGCAAGCTTGGATTGCTCACATTTGATTGCGCAACAAAACGATTGACTTTTCCCTGTAAGGATACTTCAGACAGGATACCACCAATGCTTATAGATGGACAATCAGACCACAACTCAAATGATTTTGAATCACTCTTTTTGTCCAGGGGATGCGGGGTCTTAGCCTTCTCCCTATGGTTCTTATTTCCATTATTGCACCTGGCCTGTAAGGATGCTTCGGAAAGGAGGCCTCCAATGCTTAAGTTAGTTTCAGTATCAACAACCACATGTTTACCATCTACTTCATATGCATTCTCTGCAGGGGTGCTAGTATCTCTCTTTATGCCTTTAGACTGTAAGTCAACCTTGTCATTAACTGATGTAGAAGGCTTGTCAGATGATTTATGTTGATTAGAGAACCAACCATACCTTGAAAGTTATATAGAGTCAGAAACAATGAAATAAACTATACAATCTTATTTTAGGTTCAAATTACACAGCCCGTTGAGCAAGACAAATGACTAAGATTTATACCTTAAGCGAAAAACTTCAGGGCTTCCAATAGCTGCATAGACATCTCCAGCACAGATGTCGCCATCATTCAGTGTCCATCTTCTGTTACTAGATACACTGTCCTGTATCCTATATGGGAACAAAACCAGCTCACCAAGAGCAGCGCTTGAACTGCCCCATTTGCTAATAAGGTGATTTAAAACAGAAGAGATCTTCTTCCGTGCTCTAAGAGTGAGTTCCAAGTACGGATGAAATCCATCCTAAAATGAAATGGAATAAAGCAAAATGAAACTTAAACTTTGAAGTGACAATAAACTTATGCTTTGAAATATAAATGAAACTGTTCTCATTTCCCAAGCTTCATCAATTAATAATTACCTTTACCAATCCTATTCGAATGCCTTCATTTACAGGAAAAAGCTGCAATTTGATCTTTGAATGAGGAAGAAGTGGTTTCCCTCCATGAATGCCATAAACACGCAGCTTCTCTGTTGGTTCTGGAAACTGTACATCAGAAAGTTCCAAATCCAAGCCTTTAGCTGCTTTGCAAGGTGATAAATGCTTGTCTTTTTCATTGTCATCTTTCCCTAAGGAAAATAAGGTATATTAGCAAAAAAAAATTCGCAAATTATCTGCAGTTTCAATGCGCATGTCTTTGAGATGTTTCAACATATGCAAACTTTTAAAAGAGGATAGCATGGAAAAGTGAATGTTTCTGAAAAGGAACTTTATCTAGAATTATTTAATTGAACAATATTAGCAAATCCTGTACATACAAATGAATACAAAAACATACGGTTCAATGTACAGTTCAAGTTTGACAGTATTCAAGCATAGCTAAGTATGCTTCTTATTTACCTGGTTCTCTCTGACAGTGCTGTGTAGTTCCCCTTGTAGATTTTTGTTCTCCCATGCTACCTTTACTTGCTCTGCCCTTTATAGGAACCTTGATCACTTTCGAGTTTCTCTGTCTAGGAGCTTTCATGTTGTTTCATCTCTCCAGTAAGTTTTAGCCGCTATCACAACACATTTGTCATCTTTCTCATAGAACAATAATAGATTGGCGGGCTTCAACAAAGTTATCCATTTTCTCAAAACTAGCTTCTAAGTTATTTGCAATCATGTTCAAAGACAATGCTGGTTTAGCTAACTGGTGTAAGCCCAGCAATATACATTTGTTAGTATTCCCATTAGTATATTTACCATTTCCTTCTCTTTCAATATCAAAGCATACAATGGTTGAATAGCACGAAATTCACACTGCCCTTCCTCACATTTTGCTCCAAGAGTTTGTGCACACAAAAAATAGTGACTCATGCCTAACACTGACACGACATCAACATTCAACACATAACAAAACTTAACCCACAGAAGATCCCCCAATTAGAATTCCACGGAAGCGAAGGTCCATATCAAAAATCCAAGTTTGAAAATTGATTAATTCCCAAACAAAAGCAAACACTACACCGATCCCTAAGAACCCCAATTAAACAAAATGGGCACTGAGATAAAATTGTGAAGATCTAACAGCTAAGCTAATGAATCACAACCCAAGTCCTAACTGGAAGTCATTTGACCGAAGCGCCGGTCAGAAATTGTATGCGTAATTGTATATGTGTGAAAATATGAAACCCGAACACCGAAAATTCCAGAATCTAGGGTTTTGAGAAGAACAGTTGAATACAAATTGGAGCAATTCCGAAGACTTATAACGGACTATTTAAACAAAATTTCAAATAATCGAACACCGAATCGTAAACGAGAAAACCCAAACATATACAGCTGGTAAATCTTTAAGCCCATCGATTTCACTAAATTGAGGAAAGCAACGAAGAATTGAAGAGTAATCAATTGAAATTGAAACAAGGCGAAGGATTATCTGGACATAAAAACCAAAACGTAAAGGGTTAACGAAGCCTGCGTACCTTGATTGAGCCCAAACCGAGAAGAGAGAGAGACCGAAATGTTGGGCGCGAATGAGTTTTGGGAATTTTAAGCTCTTTTTGAGAGTTGCCGCCTTAAACTGGAGATTATTATTTACGAGTATATGTATTTATAAGCATCTCGCACACGTCTTCGCACGTGTCGGAATTTTTGTGATTTTCCGACGTTTTATTAACCAGCTGTAATTTTTCTTTTTTATCGGAATTGAGGTAGCAAGTCGGTTACATACCATCTTATCACGGTTGGGAACGAGATATGTAAAATGTCTTTCAATCCATCTTTACCGTACTAGTGGGTTATTATTCATGTGTTTACTAGCAAATACATGAAGTAATTATGATGGGTGTAGATCTTGATCACCTCATTATCACAATATTAGGAATCAATTCCCTTAACTAGATAAACAAGAGAAGACATGGGTCTAGGAATCATTCATGCACCCATTATTTCTTTCTCCATTCTTGTTGTCTCTTATTCATGACTTTTCATCGAATCCAATTTTTTTATTTTTTTATATCTGTAATAGTACGAAAAGAATGCTCAACTTCAAGGTGTTCATATGTGTTGTTCATGAGAAAGACTAACAATTCTAAGTCGATGTCAAGGGGAGGATTGATGCCTGTTTTCGTGCAGGTCTAAGTCGATGTCAAGGGGAGGTCGCACGAGATCGAGGGTACAATGAGGATGGTTCCTCGCGACGCTTTAGGATCTGATTTGAGGTCTGATGTTCTTCTTCTCATAATTATGTCAGAGGCGTTTTGAGTTGGTACAAACGAGGGAATGTGATAGGATGATGGTGAGGCGATGAACATATTGGATTGGTGTCGAGTGTCGACAATAGGAGGTGGTTGTCTTGAATTTACTACAGTCCAACAATCCATACTTTACAAAATTAGCACTAAATACACTTTTGAGCTTTAGAGCAACTCCAACCATGTTGTCATTTGACACATGGACATTCAAACGGTAAGTTTTGACATAAACATCCCACTTTAACAAAACTGTCAAATCTCACTATAGACGCATAAATTTAACAAGAAGAATAATCATTAAATTATTCGGACGACGCATGAGTCCGACAAATTGCATACGTGGCTCGTGAGTTGGCAAAGTTGTAAAGTAGTCGGAATTGACACGTGGAAACGTGTGAATGGTCGGTCAACAACAAAACCATTAATCCCGATTAAAATCAAATATTAAATGTCAATCGATAATCAAATATCAATCAAATCAAATCGATTATCGAAAAGGAAGTCAGACATTTAATCAAATTGGTGAAATACCTTATCAGTCATAAATAAATCGATCAATTAAGAATGATTGATTTAATTATGGTAAATTGAATAATTGAATTAATTATATCATTAAAGAAATACAATTCAAATGGTGACTTCAATACATTCTATTTACGGAGAAGCATCGACACTATAAATACCCCCTCTCATATCAAGAGGAGAACTTCCGGCAAGAAAGAACAAATTACTCCCGAAAGCTCATAAGTCTCAAAACACTTTGTGAAGAACTACCAAGGTTCCAAATAGCCTATTCTTTCACCAATCCAAAGGCATAGAAGTTGTTAAACTCCGAAGAGTCACCAAGTTGCCAAATAGCCGACATCTTCACCAACTTCAAGACGAAGAACAAACCACCACGTGAAACCGCTCGTGGATCAAACCCGATCAACATCAAGCCTCCACGACCCTTGATCAACCCTGATCTTCAAGTCTTCAACAAATCAAAACTTCTATCAAGTTCTTCAACAAACTCGTGGGGAATCAACAAGCACCGAACACACGTGCCGATTCATCTGCCATCAAAGCCGAAGAACAATCACCACATGACACCGCTCGTGACCAAATCCGATCAAAATCAAGCCTCTACGGCCTTTGGTCAACTTTCTTCTACAAATCGTCAACACGACAAGAAGTCAAAACTATGACCATTCGATTCAAGATCAAATGCTCGTCACCCTTGGATCAAATCGACGTCGGAGATCAAATAAGAGGAAATTCTTGTGAAAGAATACCCACAGAAATTGTAACCCACAAATTCATCAATACAAATATTTTATTTTGTACACGTGTTTTTCTGTTATTTGTCACAAATAATTTCATGTTTACAGTGACATTGTGGTACGTAGATTTGACATAACATTGAGTCAAATTTGACAACTTTCTTCGGCTGTGTCAAATCTTTTTTGTTCTCTCTTTCTCATTTTTCATCTATTTGTAACCCAGACCAAAGCTGAAAACCACATTGAAAAAAACTGTTCATGAATGAATTTTTTTTATTCAATCTACTCGATCTCTTCATCTCCATCACAACCAACTATTTTTGTTTCTCCAGGAAAATCCTCCCAATTAAACCCAATTTCAAGCCTGTCACTTGATAGGAGTATAAAGTGTGACGTTTTTAATATGTTTATACCCTTTATTTACCTTTTGTTAACTCCTATTTAGTTGTTTTAGCTTTATATTTGTGTTTAGTGTAGAATAATTGCTTAATGTAGAAATATGTAGGTTTTGGTGTTAGAATTCATAGTAATTTCGGAATTGAAGAATTGGGTGTTGAAATTGTGCTAAGTGTTGGAAATCCTTATTTACTCAGGATTCCTTTCTTGATCAGGATTCCATCTTTCCTCTTTCCTAGTTTCTAATTTTCTTATTTTTATTTCAGGAAAGTCTAAACCCGTGTTGACTAAGAAAATGTTTTCCTAACTCATGAGAGAAAGGTGGCCGGCAGCTAGGAATTCCTGCTTGAGCTAGGAGAAGTACAATCCGAGATATGTATGGAGATGCCGTGAAGATTTCCCAAGTCACCAAGGAGAGAGAAACCGTGCGGCCCAAGAGAGAAGATTTTTCCAAGTTCAAGATGGTTTTGTCATTCCTTAATGCATGAGGATTACTTGAAGAACAAGAGAAGAAATTAAATCCAACTTGGACTTGGTTTTGCCGATTCAATAGGATTCCTTGTGCTTGAGGAATTCTTGGAGATCAAGACTTGTCACTCTATAAATAGGGCACGGCATGGCAGCAATTATCATCATCAACCCGTGCAAATAACACCAAAGCCTTTGCCGAAACTCCATCAACCTCCAAACACCATAATCCGATTCCACCATCATCCTTGATCCAAAGCACGTAGCCTAGGATTCCGCTCACTCGAAGAATAGAACAAGTAGGGATATTCTGAGAGTGTATTTCATCTTTTACTTTCGGATTAGTATGTGTTTGTTCTTCTTGATGTGTGTTTTAGGTTTTTGCTTAAGTATGTTTCGATTCTTGTCTATAAGATAGAAACACTTTTGAACCATGTTTTGAATTAAAGTTTTCAATTTTTAATCAATGATTTTAGGTTTTATGCCGTGAGTTTTATGTCTATATACTTT
>NC_020491.1:11731883-11746415 GCF_000184155.1 Fragaria vesca subsp. vesca
TTCCATTATCATGTGTAGTTGATACAAGTAGTTGATATTGCATGTGTTAATCATCCAAAGTTCGACTTTGATACAAGTAGTTGATAAGTTGCATTGTCTTTGTTATTTCACTGATTTTCTACCTATGTTTGATTTGGACTTGTGCTTAAACACATCGATTCTTTATGTGATACGTAATTGCATGATTAGTTTATGTGTGTGACCTATAAGTAGAGCACGTAGCCGAGCTTGTTTGTGTCACGATGTTGAATGAAACCCGTAGTCTAATTCAAAGTATGTCTATGTCATAGGAACCACGTAGGAACTTATGTGCATATCAAATTTAGGTTGTATAATTGCACACGGTGTAGACTTAAATGAGATTAGAGATCGTCTTCTTTGTTCTTACATGGTTGTTTGGTTAAGTTTGCATGATTGTTGGTTGATCACATGTAAATATGTATAGAAGTAATTTAGGATTTATTTTCAATGTTTATTCCAAAATCATCAAAACCTTTAAACCCTATATGCTTATTTCGACATTTTTATTAGATTAGATGGATCTACCCTGTAGTTGGATCCTCGGTTTAGAACGATCCCTGCTTGCTTTATACTACGATTGATTTGTGACAGGGTTAATTGATGCGTGTGCAAATACGTCTTATCATCACTCTATTCAAATCAGCTCCAAATACAATCTTCAAAAACCCAAACCCACACATATCAAATTGCAGACCTTCATTTCAAAACCAACAAGGAGAAATGGAAGAAGAAGATAAACATGACGTCTAGAAGGAGATGGATTGCAAGAAAGAGACAAACCAAATCTTCACCTTATAGATCTAAAACCCAACACCACCTGATCACTATCCAAGAATTGTTTTGGTATAAAGATACAGAAGAAGGAAGAGAAAGAAAGAAGACGTATGGGAGGAGAACAATTGAAGCAGAAAAGAAGGGTATCAGAGGGATGAGGGAGAAGAACAAAAGTGTTGATTCTATTTAATGAAAAAAAAAAAGACTAAAAAAATGATAAAATGAATTCCAATTTTGACATATTTGTTGGAGAAGAAGTTTGTCAAAAATGACATTGACACCTCACATGTCAAATTTCAAAACGACACACGTTATTTGACTACATGAATGGAGATGCTCTAATTACCACTCGCACCTGGTTTTTTAATCATCTCCAGTAAGAGAAAGAAAGAAGACGTATGGGAGGAGAACAATTGAAGCAGAAAAGAAGGGTATCAGAGGGATGAGGGAGAAGAACAAAAGTATTGATTCTATTTAATGAAAAAAAAAAAAGAACTAAAAAAATGATAAAATGAATTCCAATTTTGACATATTTGTTGGAGAAGAAGTTTGTCAAAAATGACTTTGACACCTCACATGTCAAATTTCAAAACGACACACGTTATTTGACCACATGAATGGAGATGCTCTAATTACCACTCGCACCTGGTTTTTTAATTATCTCCCCTCCATCCTCCCCCCCCCCCCCTAAGTTGACTGGATGGATTCTATAAACGAAGAAATTTGAAAAATTATCATTTTATCTTTTTAGTACATTTCTGATAGTCATTAGCATTACGCATTTTTTAGTGTAAGAAGCATTACGTCTTTTTATAGGGTTAGTAACAGTACGTTATTTTTTAGGGTAAGTAGCATACGCTTATGGGTGTTTGAAATTTCAAAGAGAACACTCAGCCATATAGAAACTTGATGATGAGAAAAAGAATGCATATTCTTTAGTAGCCTAAAAATCCTAAAATTTACATTTCTTACTAACCCTCAGTCTGACACTAAACACCGAGCACACCGTTGTGGTACGGTAGAGCTAAATACTTCTACAAAAGCTTATAGACCTTATTCAACAAATAAAATTGCCCATAGGTATGAGCAATCCCCTTATAAGGGGTAGCTTTTCCAGTTTTCCTACCTCGTCTGGATTTGTGAATTCGGGCAGATCATTCACAAGCATCTCTTACCTTTTTGTAAATTCCCTTCTACATACACATCCTAGGCATGTTCCTATTTTAATGGAGGATTCTCCTCAGTATGTTCAAAGACTAGATTTGAAAATTCGAAATGGCATAGACCAGCACGTTGAGTATGGAGTGTTCATCACTGCTCCTCACGTTGTTAGTTTTAAACTTTACAAAACAAAAATGGCCAAAAGCACAGGTTCACAAAACAGAATACCATAACCTCCATTCTTGGTCACATTACAATTCACAAAGCCACAAAAGTTTCACAAAAGCTGACCAACAAAGTGTCGGAGAGCTCTCTTACTTTGGAGTGACTGAAAGATGCAACACAAATTCAAACCAAAAAAAGGAATAACTTGAGGGGAGATAAAGATGTCACTAAAATAATGTGCATCATTCATATGAAGCGAAGTTTAAAGAAGGGTATCTTATAGAAGAAACAAAGGGATCATCAGAGTGAAGTCAATAATGAACAATACTAGAGTCAATGGATGTGTGATTTGTTAGGCAAGTTCCAAGTGAAAAATGAGAGACGTGATGAGGGCACCAAATTACAATGGACCAAACATTGGAATCTATGAGCATAAGAAGCAGCATATTGGGAGGTTGAAGTTGGCACATCAGGAATGCAAAATTGGGGGTCACCAAACCCATACATGAACCATAGAGAAAAGAACAAGAAAAGGACTTTTCTGGCACAAACAAATCAAGAAAATGACACTATTCATGCACCATCCTAAACACATCAAGATCTCACAACTTTCTAATAATCAAATACACAATGATCAAACTAAAATTAAAAAAGACAATTTCCTTTTACAGATTAATAGTCTTATAGGAGTCTTAGATACTGTTTTATATAGTTCTAAATAAAGTCTCATATACATATAGAAATATCATTACAATGTGTTATTATTAATAATATCGAAATCTGGATATTTTTCGTATTTGGAACTTAAGACCGTAGTTAACCTTACATAAGATCGTCGTTGATCACCTACCCCCCACAACTCCAAATCCATATAAGAAAAGAGAGAGACCAGCAGAATAAACACATGCAAAAGTATAAGAGAGATCTCTGACGAAATTATCTAATACGGCTGATATGAATTTGACGAAACCAACGAACAATTACGTACGTCATCAGCTTATATCGATCGATCCAAGCAATCAAATCCAACTAATTCAATAACTCGCTTTCAAAAAAACCGATTCGCAATCTCAACACTTAAAAAGTCCCAAATCCCGCAACACACAAATCGATCACTAACACTAAAAAGTGAACATAAAACGAACCGCAAAATCCAACTCTCAGACGCCCCCTCAAAAACACCATGACTCATCTAACCTAATGACCCATGAGAAGACCGTAATGCCTAATGCATGTGCATTTTAGTTCAAAACCAAAACCAAATCCCAAATATGCCCCTCAATCTCTCTAATTAGAATTATAAGAATAAAACGTGGAGAGACAGTTCGTTCATTCACTTTTTCTCTCTCAGTTTACGTCTTCTCTCTCTGTCTTTAATGGCGAGGAGGACGGCGTTCTTTTACGTTCTCTCGTCTTCGTCTTAACTCCGCGATCCCCGAGTCCCATTCTCTCTCTCTCTCTTCTTCTTCTTCTTCTTCGTCTCTGGAGGTTCGTCTCTTCTCTCTCTCTCAGCTTCATCGTGCTTTCTGATTTCTCGTACTCTCTCTCTGTTGCACATTTTGCCGGGAAAATCAGATGCCGGAGCGACGGAGGCGAGCTCCTTCAGTTTTCCGGCTTCTGATTTCGGTTCCTGGTGTTGATCTTGTGATGGATCTAGTTGCGGAGAGTTGTGATTCGGCTCAATTTGAGTCTGGAAATTAATTAAGTTTTGATTTTTTTTTGTCTGGTAGAGTAGCTGTGGTGCTTGATTGACTGAATTGCATTTCAAATCTGGGATCAGCTTCGGAGTTTTTTTTTTTGTTTTTTTTTTTACTTATTTTTTAGTGTTGTTGATGACTTTGTGGCTTGTTTTGAAGTGTGAGACTGCTGATTTCAGTTTTCGGAAACTTTTGTTGTTCTGATTTAGTGTGCTGTGTGTTCAATTTAGTTGAAATGAGAATGCTTTGTGTTGATTTTGTTCTGTGTTGTGCAAAGATTGTGTGATGCGGTTTATGGATGGAACTAGGGGTGTCTGATATTTGTGTGTGCTTGTTTTCTGAAGAATCTGGGGGATCAGTTGGAAGATATTAGTTAAAGATGAGTGCCAGCAAAGGGGATAGGAAGGCGACTCTTGACGCAGCGTCGTGGCTGTTCAATGTGGTTACTTCTGTTGGAATCATCATTGTCAATAAATCGTTGATGGCTAAGCATGGTTTCAGTTTCGGTATGTTTATCTGTCCTACATTATCTTCTTTGTTTTCGTAGGCGATCTAATTGTTTTTCCTTTCCAAAACTTTTTGTGCTTTGTGTAAACTGTAATTATCCATCCTCGTTCCCCAAGTGAATGTAGGGGGGTGCCAGAGCCATAATTGTCTCAATGATGTATTACATGTACAAGCCATAGAGTAAGGGGGAGGATTGGGGAAAGAGGGTATACTTGAGCTGCTAGCTCGGTCGGAAGAAACATGAAACAAGTCAATCACTTTATACATTTCCTTAATATTTGAGTTGCAAGTTTATAGTAGACATTACTCATGTATTCCAGTGATCTTAGTAATGGAGAGATAAACTTTTAGAATAGCTCATTGGGTAACTTGAATTTGAATCTAACCTTGCAGAACTTTATAGTTGCCAAATGCATAAATTTGACTAATGAGGTTATATTTATCAAAGAACATATAGGAAGGGCACTGCACACTAAATACACAGTGAAAGGACAAATCTAAACTAAAGGACTTAAACATGTTTGGGCATGAAGATATATTCTGTAACAGTTATGCTGATAAGTCTCCAGACTGTACTTACCATCGAACAATTCCATTTGAGTTCTTGCATCATACTTATAACTTGTTAGGAGTTAGTTTATTATATAAAGGTCTAGTAAACCGATTGGGCTGAAAAGAAACCTGATTATGTAATAGTAAAAAAAAAATCCCAACCAATTACTTTGTGGAAAGAAAATCAGTCACAAGCATGTCTGGTTAGGAGTAAGATATTATTTAACCTGGGCACATATCTATGCGTTATAGACATGACCACCTTCTACTGTTGTCCATGATTCATAGTCTAACAAAGTGCTGCTTCTGAAAACGGAGACTTTTATTTTAGGAAAAATTTCCTGAAGATTTTCATACATCCTGATAAGTTCTCTATATACTGCAGCCACAACATTAACGGGTCTGCATTTTGCCACAACAACCTTATTGACACTTGTCCTTAAGTGGCTGGGATACATCCAGCCTTCCCAATTACCAGTGCCCGAGCTTTTGAAGTTTGTTTTATTTGCGAATTTCTCCATAGTTGGGATGAATGTGAGCTTAATGTGGAACTCTGTTGGATTCTATCAGGTGTGTGCTCATAAACTAGTAAATACTTATACTGCTTTGTCATATAGTTCTAATAATTTTCATGTTTTGGTTTCAAAATTTATTTTCAGATCGCGAAGCTGACTATGATCCCAGTATCATGTTTTCTAGAGGTTGTCTTGGACAAGGTGCGATACTCAAGGGATACGAAGCTTAGCATAACATTGGTTCTCCTTGGTGTTGCAGTTTGTACTGTTACTGATGTGAGTGTTAATGCCAAAGGTTTTATAGCTGCTTCAGTGGCAGTTTGGAGCACAGCCTTACAACAGTATGTAAGTAGCTCCTAAACGTAATCCATGATCATATGTACTGCTTGAGGATGGAATGGGTTAGGGGTCATTAAGAGTGACTCCTGGTCTCTTAGGGATGCACAGTTGAAGGTTCTACTTAACTGTAGTTCTCATATTTGTATATGTTTTCCTTATTTGTAGCCACGTCATTAATGTTAACATCCTTCAACCACCTAACCATAATAGAATAGGCATCCTGTGTCTAAGTGGTTGGTCCTGGGAAAAATGTATATCACTGTCAATCTGTTCTCAATATATATATCCCAATGAAGGATTGAATTGACTCATGTTGTTTAACTCCAAGCCTGACTTGCTTGACATTGTTCTCTTTTTCTGTTCATTATTTCTGCAGTATGTGCACCATCTTCAACGGAAGTATTCTCTAAGTTCTTTCAACCTTTTGGGACATACTGCACCAGTACAGGCTGCATCTTTGCTGATAGTGGGCCCCTTTGTGGACTTCTGGTTGACAGGCAAAACAGTTTATGCATATGACTATCATTTTATATCAGTGGTGAGTTCAATACGATAATTATATTGTTGCTAAATTGCATTGCCTTCACATATGCATGGCTACTCTCAGAGCCTCTGCATGTGTATGTCTGTTAGTACTCAGTAGTATCCTTTCAATTTACCATGCTTATTTGCATATGTTCGTTAAATTCAATTACTTTTCCGAGCACATCCCTCATATGTTGTAAGTGTCAATATGACTGTTAACTATATACCTTCCGAATAGTGCTGGTCTAATCAGGTTGCCTATTTAGATTTATTGCATTCCCCGACAAGTTTGCATCTCCCTATATTTAAGAAATTCTATTTGCTAGCTGATTTGCTGCTTTGGTTTATAATTTTGCCCCGTTTAAGGTGTTTATTTTTAACTTCATGATATTTTTCTCTGAGTTGTTTATTTTTCTCTGAGTTGTATCAATCAGTAGTAGCCAATCCATAGCCATGCAAAAAAAACATTTGCCACTTCAAGCCACCACAAAAACCTTGATGACCTACAACAGACATACAAGCATTGAAATAACCATTTGCCACTTCAATCCATAAATCCATCATGAATCATTATCTTGGTGACCTTTCACAATCTTGATAAAAACCTTTTATTACAAAACCCTTCATTTATAGAAGTCTGTTTCTCCATTGAAATAACAATGTGCCGTGCATCATTTTTTATTACTCTGGTGATTATGTTTCCTTCATCGTACATCCTGTGGACCAAGATAGGATAATTCTACAACATACAAAGCTGTAAAAATATATGCCTATGAGCATAAATGCATTTACATTCTTGCTTACAGCTACCTGTGACTTGTGGCAACCATTATTGATTCTCTCTGATTTTGTTTTCTACAGTCATTGATTCTCCTATCCTGCAGCATTGCGGTAGGAACCAACCTCAGCCAGTTCATATGCATCGGCAGATTTACTGCCGTGTCATTCCAAGTTCTGGGTCATATGAAGACAATTCTAGTCTTGATCTTAGGATTCATATTCTTTGGGAAAGAGGGTCTCAATCATCAAGTAGTATTAGGTATGTTCATTGCGATCATGGGAATGATATGGTATGGGAATGCCTCTTCCAAACCAGGAGGCAAGGAGCGTCGTTCCACTCCAAGCAAATCCCAGAAGAAAGGCGCTGTATCAGAGTCCTCAGAAGTGGATGACAAGGTATAGAATTTCAGTAAAAGGCTGTGCCAATAGTGAGAGAATATGGAATGAAATAGAGAGCATATTAGGTCAGCGCTGATTCAAGGAGCTTGTTCACATCTACAAGGCAAATCCCTCAAATTTTTATACTCTTCATTTCTTTTTCTTTTTTTTTTTCACCATATTTGATATTTGTATTCTTGAGTTTACCAAAGTGAAAGATAAGTTGCACGGGTGTAAAAGTTACCTTGTTCCACTATAATTTTTTATATTAACTTATTAAAAAATCAATTTCAGAGACCATCCGAGTCCTCCACCCCACTCTATTTGCTTGAATTACTTTGTGACTATTGTTAAGTGCTCTCTGCTAAAGAGAGCTAATTCTAACATTTTATCAGATAACAACCAAATTATCTACATCTCTTTCTATGTCTCAAGTGATGCAGTCTTATGTGATTCCATGCACACAACCTATAGGAATCTCTATATCTCTTTCTAGCTTTCTCGTCGCGTGATCCAGTCTTATGTGAGGAATCTGTATCTCTTTCTGTCTTTCTCATTGTGTGATTTAGTCTTATGTGATTCCATGTAAACAACTGATGAACTGATAGGGGTTTTTTTTTTTTCTGGGTAAAATGAAATCCTACTCCATTAATTCAAGTTTGGCATCATCTAAAATGAAGTGTCTATGCATGTGAGACATGCAATGAATTCAATTTACCAGAATTTGGACTTTAATAAGTTGTGCGCTATATATATCGTCATTCATGAGCAATGAGGAATTGAAAGAGCATATTAAATGTCTGATATATATGTTTGGTGGATTTACCATATGAAAAACCCAGAATTATTGAAGCTTCTTCCTCCTTTCAGCTTCACTCTATTGTGGTGGTCCCAATTCACATGTAGATCTGGCTATTTGGCAACACCCTCCATTAAACTAAGACTATGCTACTGTTAAGGCCAGAACCTGTCTAAAAATATTATGGATTTGAGATATGGGGAATGATATGTTTCATTAAATTCATTAATTCATACATATTTTACTGGAAAATTTTATTTATATCCTGCATTGCATTTCCCCTGAGCTTTCTATTTAAGTATTAGAATCTGTGGGGAAAAATTTCCCAAGTATCAGAAATGAGAATGTTGTTTGGGTCAAAGTTGATGCAAGCAAGTATAACTGCATTGAAACGAAAGGAGGGGATTTCCAGCCTTTATGTGATTGTGTTAATGTTGGCTCTTCACCAACTTCACTGTTGCTGTTTGCACTTGTGTTAACGAGGGGGCAGCTAATGCTGGGTTGGATTTGAGGGGAAATGGAAGACTTTTCTACTTAGCGACTAGTTTGGTACTGTAATTGTATAGCACAGAGAGCCACATGTGTTTTTGGAATCCCTGCGGTTGTTAAATGATGTTGATAAGTTTGTCTAAAGTGGAAAACTAAATAGTCTCAATGATAAATTACAAAAAAAACTTTGAATGTTATAGGTTTGAACATAATGGCTACATCAATGTGTTTATCTTTCGTACAATTTTGTGCACGTGCGATTTTAACATTTGAAATGAAGTTTATTTTAGTGTTTGAAACTTAAAATGTATCTTACGTGAAGTATGGATATATGTTAATCAGTTACTAAATTTTTTTTTTTTTGTATGGATATCCAAGCTTCACATAGATCGAATGAGCGTAGCTTCACATAGATTGATCGTGCATAATAAAACTTTAGTGAGTATACTCAAAATATACAAATTTTAACGGTCATATACTCATATACATATGATATTTATCGTAAATACTCTATGACAATACACAAACGTACGAAGAGAACTTGAACACTGTATTCTTCAAAGTTCAATCATATATATTTCTGAATTGCAAACTATATATGTCTAGTTTGAGAGTACTAACATATACCCTTTGTTACAAGATTGCAATTTCTGATGAAGACCCTTTTGAATTATATATACTGAGCTCTCCATATCCAAGAAACATTGATGGATTTACAAATTCTCTGATGAGGGATGGGCACTGTTTTGCTACATGCTATATTTGACTATGATTAAGACCCTTTCTGAATCATTTAGTCTTTGAAGCACGAACACAAATGACAAAAGTTCATAAATTCAAGAGAGAACAACTTTAGCTGTATCTCTCTTTTTAATTTGGTGCAGCTGGGCTTTGCTTAGTTAGTTCATCATTATTGAAGGGCCACCCCCAATCAAACCCAAATTGTATTTCTCTATAATAATTTGATGGAGGGGTCACTCCTCTCGTGTGGCATTAGGTTTTTTTCATTCTCATTTTCCAATTTGTACTTTATGTTTTTTTTATAGGAAAAAAGAGAGACATAGAAAATGAAAATGGGACCTATACATCACTTGATGACCCTCATCTTTCTCCAACCAAACATACATAATCACAAATTAATCATCAGATAATCTTCATTAACACCAATCAATGGACTCTACTTTTAGATCATTGGGAAGCCATTAGTTAGATTTTTCCCGTCTTAAGGTTTTATTTGTCTTGTCTTATGATTTCATTATCACAACTATTCATGAGTGGCTAATCTCGCCTTGTAAAATTTTCTTCTTATACGGAAAAATTATAAAGTTAAAACTAAAGTTGTGAGGACAATCATAATGTACAACGTCGAATAATAAAGTATTATTTGTCATAAGGGTATGATACAAACTTAAGGGTCTGGACACGCCTTCGTTGCTTCACAAGTCACTGATCTCAATCACAATTATGTATAAAGGATGCAATGGTAAGAGCACACAGACAATGAGTTTTTCTCAAAATGATGCAAGCCAAGCAACATACAGTATAATAGTTTTTGACTCGATAAAACTCAGTGTGAATGACAAAGATTTCGATGCATATATATAGAGAAAGAACTCCCCTTTTATCGGATCACCTCTTAATCACTGATTGAGAGCCATAAGGAAACTGCTTTGAAAATCAAAATCAGTTAGAGCATGTCGATTTTAAAAGAAATATACATAAAAGGTTAGCCAAATATATCTTTTACAAAGACTAACAAGGAAGAAAACTTTTCTCTAAGGTATCTAAAATGATATGCATGAAATGCATTTATAATTTGTGACTGAGATCAGTTTGACTACAAGTAAACATCATCTCTTTCCCTTCGACTTTGCTTCTCCTAGTTTGGAATCCTTGTTTTGATGTTCTTCAGTTTTCTTTGCCGAATTCTTAGCCTCCTAGGTTGAATATCATGACATACACTTACATAATGAAATGTAGATTTGTGTATTTCTTTTGTATCAAATAACAACTCAAATGCTAAAACTAATCTTTTGTGAGTTGAACTCACAATTTATCACTTACAAACGAAGATTATACCACTATACTAAAGAGTAATGGACATATTCATGTTTTTATAGTGATTATTTTCATTTGGTTTGTACTTCGATCTATTTCTTCTTTTTTTTGAAAAACTTAAATTATTAAAATTTTTTAATCCACTCTTTAAAGTTCAAACCATGACCCTCTATTACGTCAGTTAGACTGGCTAACCAATAGACCATGGGTCACTGATTTTTTTTTTTATCAAACAAACAACTGAAATGCTACAACGAGTCTACGACTCATGACCTCACACTTACAAATAAGAGACTAATGCCACTAGACCAAATGGGTACCGAGAGATTTTTTTTATTTTTTTTTATTTTTGTAGATTTATCAAATCTATAAATTCACAAATAATACTTATGTCAATGACTATTTTCTCCCTTAATCATCCTAATTAGCGATTTAATTAAGCGGGTCCGCCTTACCTAAAAACTATTTGTTACGTGCTTGTGCACGTGTGCTGTTCTGCTCCTCTTCGTTTTCCATCTTTCAATTTCTGTGTCGTGCGCACTCGTGTAAACCACACCCGCCGCTCACGTTAGCATTCACCCCCAACAGTAACTAAACACCTAGATCCCAACAGTAACTGTTAGGCCGTAAACAGTAAATCATCCCCACTCTCTTTCTCTCTCTCAATTCTCCACAACGAGCTTAGCTAGCGTAACAGTGACAGGCTGGCCACCCCTGTCGGTGACGCTGGGGTCAATCCCACACCCTGCCATTGGTCCACGTCACCACCACGGACATCGGCACGTGTTGATCGCTCCCTCCTGGGTCCCCCCATCCCCTTCCCTCCAAATCAAGCCCCCATCATTTTCTCTTTTTTTCCTCAATAATCATTTCCTTTTCTAAATTCAAAAATAAAAAAATAAAAAACAAAACCAGATTTTCAGTGCCCATATTGCTCAAATTGGATTAGAAGCTCATCACTCCCCTCGGCCCCACCACAAAGGCCCCACTTGAATGAAAATGACGTGTAAACTAGAGAGAAGGAGCGTGTGACAGCGACAGACTGATCATCAAGGAGGAATTTTCTCTCCAAGTGACAGCTACAAAGTTATATACGCCCCAAAGCGCCAGCGGTTAAACGACACGTCGTGTGGTAGCAGCAGTACGTTCGTGGTTTTGACGCGCGCGGGACAGCGAGGGTGGGAAAGGTTTTTGGAGTCTTGTACGTCAGTGGAGTCAGTCAGTTTTGGTTAAATTCGGATGTCGTTAGCGGAAGTTAAAACTTTATTTGTTTTTTTGCTTGCTTTTGGTGAGGAAGGGGACAAAAGTAACTGTGGTTAAGTGATTGGTATCTGGTTTGGGAAATTTTCACTGCTTTGCAGCTTTGCTTTTTTGGCCTCGGCGAGACGGCGACGCAACCGTGTTTGTTTGCTTTTACCGTAGAAACGGAAAAAGGGAAAAATCGGGTAGAAAGGGGGAAGGAGATATTTGGGGGAGCTAAATATAAAATATGATGTGGGAGATTGTCACTTGGATTTTGGACAACAAGCGAGAGATTTAGAAATTTTTTTGAGTTGTAGTTCTCGTGGTGATCAAGATGTTCTTGGCATGAAGTAAGGAGGAATCTTTGGCGATCGAACGAAGTGAGTTTTTGAATCGCTTGATGTTATGATGAGTGTTGTTTTGATAAGTGTTTTCGTGAACTAGCTTTTAGTGGCATGTTTAATTCTTGTAGAATGAGGATATAGCAGAGATAGCTTTTAGTGACGTGTTTAATTATTGTAGAATGAGGATATAATAGAGATTTATGTCGCTTTATGAACTTGTCTGTGCAAATCACGACTCTTCTTATTTGGTAGTTTTCTCTTCTTTTTTCTTTGCAACGATTAAGTCGTGACGTGAATTCATAAATCAATTATCAATTATCATTTCTACTTGATGTCAGATTTTCATCGATTACCCTGCGTGCTATTGTTGTCCTTAGTTGCCGACAAAAACTTCTCTACAAATTATCTTTCTCACGTATCTTGTTTTACGTCAATAAATTATTCCTCGTACATTAAAGAGCCACTTTATGTAATAAAATGAAAAATCTTACGTCACCAAGATAAACTGCATGCAACTAAGCATGGGCGTCTAGACCCAACAAAAAGCCTGATTTAGTTTGGGTTTTATCTTAAATATACTAATTTCAATAATATGATCTTATTAACTCCTTAGAAATTTGAGAATTGTGTATTTTTCTAGACGAAGTATTACAACTTCAACAATGATCTAAGGTTCATGATATAATTATACTTTTGTAGTCCAAAAGTTTAACTTACTCTCAATACTATCTTATAAATGATAAATTTTAGTCTGATTATCTCATGAGACCAAATTTTCGCCCAAATGAAAATGTATAAACCACTTTTTCATTTGTATTGCTTGTTAACAAATTCGTCATTTTTCTTGAAAATTAGGAAGGGTTTTTAAGACCGTGAAAAGAAAACACAGGGTTTCTACTTAAGAGTATAGGGATCGTGACACTATTATTTTGTTTAGAAAATGAAATTTTGGAATATTCTTTTACCTTGAGCTTTCTGTTAAGAGTATTTTCAGACAAAATAGAAAAAGAAAAGGAATCACATTGATTTCCTCAACGTCACAAAATTTTCACCTGAGATTTATATTGTCATGACTACCCTCACAGACTAAAGCCTACCACAGTCACCAATAACGGGCATTTATGTACTTGTAACAATAAGTACTAGTCTCTAGACTCTACTAGATTTACTGCTAGATCCGCAACACAACAACCGTTGGTACAGCCAGTACAGTCAATTCTGCTCCACCCAGTTCAATCCTGACCGTCTAAATTTACTGACGGACATATCCATTGCCTACGTCTACGTGGACCCCCTACGTAAGGTCACACGCTGCGTTTACGTACGGTTAATAATTATACATAGCGGGTATACTTACTTTGCATCTGGAGCGCGTGTAAGTCAGATATACCGCGCTGTTTCGAGCGTGATAGTATGCAATGGGGTGCGTTTTACTTATTACATCTTTGGATCAAATTATACACGTTTCTGGGGCCACAGTCTTGCAGCTACACGACCGCGGTTTTAAATAAAAATATATCACTTAATTTCCAATTCGAGTTATCATTAAAAATAGGAAATATTTAAACCTCAATCAACATTTTACGAGGATAATATAAAAATTGACAGGTACAATTTGATCTAGTGACATAAGTCTTATTTTTATAAGTAGGAGACCGTTAGCTCAATTAACAACAAACTCATTGTAGTATTTGAGTTTTTTAACTGATTATATATATATATATATACAGATTTTCTCAGGTGTAGATGTCCGCATTTATTCTTACAGTGCGGATTTTCACTTTACACTCACTTTTCAATCGAATTTTCACATCTCCACCGTTTAGTCTTTAGATACTAATGTACAGATCATCTCTGTAAAATTCAGCCAATTTAGCTATCATTAAGGCACTCAAACTCGATTAAACCAATGGATGAACATAATTCTGTCGAACTTGAACCGCTCATGTTTATAACAGAAAAACGCAGTTTTGAGTGCTTTAATGATAACCAAATTGGCTGAAATTTTGCAGAGATGATTTATATATTAGTATCTAAATACTAGATGATGGAGATGTGAAAATTCGATTGAAAAGTGAGTGTAAAGTGGAAATCCGCACTGTAAGAATAAATGCGAACGTCCGTAGCTGAGAATCTTTATGTGTGTGTGTGTATATATATATATATATACGACACACACACACACA
>NC_020491.1:11746435-11761762 GCF_000184155.1 Fragaria vesca subsp. vesca
AACGTGTAGATCATCTCTGCAAATTTTTTAGCTAATTTGGTTTATCATTAAGGCACTCAAACTCGATTAAACCAATAGACGAACTGAATTTGTCGAACTTGAACCGTTCATGTTTATAACAGAAAAACGCAGTTTTGAGTGCCTTAACGATTATCAAATGGGCTGAAAATTTAGCAAAGATGATCTACATGTTAGTCCCTAAAGACTAGACGGTGGAGATGTGAAAATTACGAACGAAAAGTAAAGTCTAAAGTAGAAATCTGCACCGTAAGAATAAATAAGGACATCCTTAGCATAGAATGACTGTGTGTGTATATATATATATATGTCTCTTCAAATTAGGACCTCTTTACCATAACTATGGTACAAATTTCCTTAATTTGACCCACTTTCCTATCATATTTTTCGATCATAGTCGGCTAATATCTAGATATACATGACTTGATCATCTCTGCAAATTTTCAGCTAATTTGGTTATCGTTAATGTATTGAAAATATATTTAATCAATGAACAAACCGAATCTGTTCATCATAAACCGTACATTCTTTTAATTATAAATCACAGTTTTGAATGCTTTAACGATTATCAATTTGACTTAAAATGTGTAGAGGTGATCTACTCGTATATATCTAGAAGTTGAACGGTTAAGATGAGAAAATATGATCAAAAAGTGGGTCGAATAAAGACGTTTGTACCTTAACTAAGATAAGGAGGTTCTTACCTGATCAGCATTGTGTGTGTGTGTATAAAACTGAATCTTGACAGAATTCTTGATATGATGGTATAGATTGAAATGTTCTTACAACTGAAGGGTAGATGCATGTAAAAGTCCAAACAAAATGAGTTCGATAGACGGTTTTGACCAAAACTACACGTAAATAAATTAAGGTGAAAAGAATCAAACGAAATAAAGGGTAAGGATGAAAATGTAAAGTCGATTAAAAATCAATGATATTATGTGCCATAATTTTCTAAACATTATAGAATCAAAATTGAGATGTAAAGTGATAGTTCATTAAATAAAAATTTGACTGAAAGACAGGTTCTAGTCATCTTTTGCCTTGCATTTCCGCTGTAAAAAAAAAAAGAAAAAGAAATCATAGAATAGTAATTATTTTCAAGACTCAAGACTCTTACTTTTTTTTTCTTCTATAAGGTCTTAAAGATTTACAAATTATAGAAATCATAGAAGAGTTATTTTCAAGACTCTCGCCTCCTTTCTATAACTTTATTTGTATTTATCTATCTATCTTTTTTTTTATTTTTATTTTAATTTTAAAAAGAGTGAATTGTAAATTATATAGTGTGTGTTGATTATCCTCAACTAAAACTTGGAATGAGGTCACCTACAAGATAAAATCTATATGGGTACTTGTATATCTAAGTTCAATAAATTAGTGATATAGAGCTAAAAAAAAAAAGACAAAACCCCAATTAATACTTTATTAAAAAGATAAAAAAGCGGAAGCAATAAATTAAGAGATGGAATCTTGATAAATTGACAGTGATGGATCTATCTATGTTTTTCCGATATCACGTACGCGCAAAAAGCCAGAAAAGCTAGAGAGACAAGCTCATAAAAATTATAGTTCCATGATATAGATAGAGAGAATAATCACACTCATTTTCCCTCCATTACTTAATTAACACCCTCCCCTTCATTCTTAGAGAAACAAAGAAACCATTTTCTCAGAGAGCTAAGATTAATTATAATAGAGCAAAGCAGAGCAAAGCAAGTTTGTAATTGCAGACAGAGAGCCAGAGAAGACTGAGATAGAGAGAGAGAAGAAGAAGAGGGTCACATGCCATGTGAGTAACCTGGCCTTTGTCCAATCCTTCCCACTTTGATAAATACCCTCCTTACCTTCCTCTCTCAGACTTTTGACTCTCTCTCTCCTCTTCCCCTTTCTCTCTCTACAAACCCAGCTTAGGTTCTCAGAGCTTCTTCAATGGCAGAGCTCAGCACCTAGACCACAACCCATCTCTTAATTTCTAGCACCCAAATCAGATAAAAGATGAAACCCCACAGACCCGTTTCACCACCCTTCTTTCTTCTTCTGCTTCTTCTTCTCTTCTTCCTCTCTGCAACTCCTTCTTCTTCTGCAGCTTACAAAGACTCCCAGAACCTCTTGAGCTTCAAATACTCTCTTCCCAAACCTACCCTTCTCTCCAATTGGCTCCCTGACCAAAACCCATGTCTGTTCTCCGGCGTCTTCTGCAAACAAACCCGGGTCTCCTCCATCGACCTCAGCTTAATCCCCTTGTCCACCAACCTCACTGTCGTCTCCACTTTCTTAATGACCATTGATTCTCTTCAATCCCTCACTCTCAAAACCACCGCCCTCTCCGGCCCGGTTTCTTTTCCGGCGAAATCCAAGTGCAGCCCTCTCCTCACCTCCATAGATCTTGCTCAGAACACCTTGTCCGGCCCAATCTCTACTCTCTCCAACTTGGGCTCCTGCTCCGGTTTAAAGTCTCTCAACCTCTCCTCTAATCTACTCGATTTCAATGTCAAAGACTCCACCCCGTTCGGCCTCTCGCTCCATGTCCTCGACCTCTCCTTCAACAAGATTTCCGGCCCCGCCGTGCCGTGGATCTTATCCAACGGCTGTGCTGAGCTCGTGCAACTAGTCCTCAAGGGGAACAAGATCACCGGGGACATGAGTGTCTCCGGGTGCAAGAAGCTCGAGATTCTTGATTTCTCCTCGAACAATTTCACCCTCGAGATTCCATCGTTCGGCGACTGCTTGGTTCTCGACCGCCTCGACATCTCCGGGAACAAATTATCCGGCGACGTCGCAAATGCTCTCTCTTCCTGCAGCCACCTCACGTTTCTCAACCTCTCCATCAACCATTTCTCAGGCCAGATTCCGGCCGTTCCCGCCGAGAAGCTTAAGTTCCTCTCCCTCTCCGGGAACGAGTTCCAAGGTACAATTCCACCCAGCTTGCTGGGTTCATGCGAGTCGCTACTGGAGCTTGATCTTTCGATGAACAATCTCTCCGGTACTGTTCCCGACGCATTAAGCTCGTGTGCTTCGCTGGAGACTCTCGACATTTCCGGCAACTTCTTCACCGGCGAGCTGCCCGTCGAGACTTTATTGAAGCTCAGCAAGTTGAAGTCTGTGTCTCTTTCTCTCAACGATTTCGTGGGCACTCTGCCGCGTTCTCTCTCCAAGCTTGCGCATTTGGAGAGCTTGGATCTCAGCTCCAACAATTTCACCGGTTCTGTTCCGAGCTGGCTCTGTGAAGGTCCCGGGAACAGCTGGAAGGAGCTGTATCTTCAGAACAATAAGTTTGGCGGGACTATTCCTCCATCTATTAGCAACTGTACTCAGCTTGTGGCGCTAGATTTGAGCTTCAATTATCTCACTGGCACCATCCCTTCGAGCTTGGGGTCATTGTCGAAGCTGAGAGACTTGATCCTTTGGTTGAATCAGCTCAGCGGGGAGATTCCGCAGGAGCTGATGTATCTCGGGTCACTGGAGAATCTTATTCTCGACTTCAATGAGCTGACCGGGACGATTCCTGTTGGGCTGAGCAACTGCACCAACTTGAGCTGGATTTCGCTGGCCAACAACAAGTTGAGTGGCGAGATTCCTGCCTGGATTGGGAAGCTTCCGAAGCTGGCGATACTTAAGCTCAGTAACAACTCGTTCTATGGGAACATCCCACCGGAGCTGGGTGACTGTAAGAGCTTGATATGGTTGGATCTCAATACAAACTTGTTGAATGGTTCAATCCCTCCTGGGCTTTTCAAACAATCTGGCAACATTGCGGTGAATTTTGTTGCTTCCAAGACGTATGTGTATATCAAGAATGATGGAAGTAAGGAGTGCCATGGAGCAGGGAACTTGCTCGAGTTTGCTGGGATAAGGCAAGAGCAATTGACCAGGCTATCGACCAGAAACCCCTGCAACTTCACTAGAGTTTATAGAGGTATTCTCCAACCAACATTTAATCACAATGGGACGATGATTTTTCTTGATATTTCACATAATAGGTTATCCGGTAGCATTCCAAAAGAGATTGGGAGTATGTACTATCTCTATATTCTGAATTTGGGCCATAATAATATATCTGGAGCGATTCCAGAAGAGCTTGGGAAATTGAAGGACCTGAACATTCTTGATCTCTCGAGCAACAGCCTTGATGGAAGCATTCCTCAGACTTTGGTTGGCCTTTCCATGCTGATGGAGATTGATTTGTCAAACAATCATCTGTCTGGAATGATTCCAGATTCAGGGCAGTTTGAGACATTCCCTGCTTACAGATTCATGAACAATTCAGACCTTTGTGGCTACCCATTAAATCCCTGTGGAGCTGCTTCTGGGGCAAATGGAAATGGGCACCAGAAGTCTCATCGACAAGCGTCCTTGGCAGGCAGTGTGGCAATGGGGCTACTGTTCTCCCTTTTCTGCATCTTTGGTTTGCTTATTGTTTTAATCGAAACCAGGAAAAGGCGGAAAAAGAAGGATTCAAGTCTTGATGTTTATGTGGACAGTCGTTCCCACTCGGGTACTGCCTGGAAGCTAACAGGTGCCCGAGAAGCATTGAGCATTAACCTTTCCACATTTGAGAAGCCACTTCAAAAGCTCACATTTGCAGATCTTCTTGAGGCTACCAATGGTTTCCACAATGACAGTCTTATTGGCTCTGGTGGTTTTGGTGATGTATACAAGGCCCAATTGAAGGATGGCAGCATTGTAGCCATCAAGAAATTGATCCATATCAGTGGACAAGGTGATCGTGAATTCACTGCTGAAATGGAAACTATCGGGAAGATCAAGCACCGAAACCTTGTTCCGCTCCTTGGATACTGTAAAGTAGGAGAAGAACGGCTTTTAGTTTACGAGTACATGAAGTATGGGAGTTTAGATGATGTTTTACATGACCAGAAGAAAGGTATCAAGCTGAGTTGGTCTGCAAGGAGGAAGATTGCCATTGGGTCTGCAAGGGGACTGGCCTTTCTTCACCACAATTGCATTCCTCACATCATTCATAGGGACATGAAATCGAGCAACGTCCTGGTCGATGAGAACTTGGAAGCCAGGGTCTCCGATTTTGGAATGGCAAGGCTTATGAGTGCAATGGACACTCATTTGAGTGTGAGCACTCTGGCAGGCACACCTGGTTATGTCCCTCCAGAATACTACCAGAGCTTCAGATGTTCTACAAAAGGCGATGTTTATAGTTATGGTGTAGTATTGCTCGAGCTGCTAACAGGAAGACGTCCTACAGATTCAGCTGATTTTGGTGACAATAATCTTGTTGGTTGGGTGAAACAGCATGCTAAATTAAAAATAAGTGATGTTTTTGATCCAGAGCTCATGAAAGAGGACCCGACCCTAGAGATTGAGCTGTTGCAGCACTTAAAGGTAGCTTGCGCCTGTTTGGATGATAGGCCGTGGCGCCGCCCTACGATGATTCAAGTCATGGCAATGTTCAAGGAGATCCAAGCAGGATCCGGAATGGATTCCCAGTCAACCATAGGCACTGACGATGGAGGTTTTGGTGCAGTTGAGATGGTTGAGATGAGCATAAAAGAAGACCCTGAACCGGGCAAGCAGTAGCTTCAAAGCTTAAACCAATTTTCAAGTGAATTCGTTGGAAGAAAGAAGAACCAAGGTGGGGATGATGATGTGCCATAAGTCTCCCCAAAAGTTTTCCCTCTTCTTTCCAACTTCAAATGCTGTGGAGCTGCTTCTGTATGTGTACCAGTTAATGTATGTAATCTTTCATTTTATACATAGGAGGTTGTTTAACTTGTTATAAATGTGTATATAAACAGCTTCAGTTGCTTTATGCTTTAAACTTGATTCTCAGTTCATCTTCGTAAGAGTTCAGAAGAGGGCATTGGATTGATAAATTCCTCAAAACAGAAGTAGTTGCATCCCTGACCTCATTGATATGACTAACTGGACAGTCTTTTTGGCACTTGCCTCCTAGCTTTCCTCCTAGATTAGCCAAGCTGATTTGTTTGCATTACTCTATTCTGGTACCCCAACTTTTACTCAATTATATTGATGCAGCATGCCATAACCATGTGCCCTGTGATATAATACCAAGAACAAATGCAATACTAATATCCAACACCATCTAGGTTACTGATATTTATCTTCCATGTATGGTAGATGTCTCAAGTTCGAAGTTATAGAAACAAAAAGAAATAGTCGAGAAATTGTTTTCTCCTTCGTGTATCGACTTTGTTAGAACAACGAACACGACGAAATGTGGATCGAAATTGCAAAATACAAAACATATAAACCGAAATTGCAATCGGACCAAAAATACATTGCATTTCTCTGTCAATTCAGATTCCGAAAGAACAAAAATCAAACCAGCAAAATATTAACATCAACACAGACGTGTGGCACACATCAAACTCAAACGAACCCACCAAAAGGACTGTGTACATGAATGCAGAAAATCCCTAGTTACAAAACAAGATTACGAGCGTACATAGCCAGTGGACCATTTTCTCTCTTAATCTGAATCCTTCTTGATCCCAACCTAGACATTTTCATAGCGGAAGAGCTCTTTCACCATTCCCATCTGTGCCTGGTATGGACCATTTGGTGAGGGAGGACAAGTCCCAATCCCATAATTGCAAAACGTAAGCGCAAAATTGGCATGCTCTCAAAGCTGTCAAGCACTTTGTATTCAACGTTTTCATCCTTTCCAAACAAGATCCATAAACAAATAGAAATTTGTCTGGTTTTCTTCGACAATGTGCAATGGTGCATCACACGTGCTCTGGGTCTTGAAGATCATATAGTTTTCTGCCATCCAGCTAGGAAAATGTGTTCCTCTAATTTAAGCACATAGAATACAACCCCCAACCTCCAAGAGGAAAAGAAAATACAAACGTTGCCTTGAGGAACATTATCAAATATCAACTTGTGAGGTTTGAGATCTTGACTCGATCACCACGGGGGGATGATAAGGGTCTTTATGTCTTGCATGTAAAATGAAGAGAGTTTAAGCAAACTGGAATTTGCTAGAGTTCTTCTAGGGTTCTATGACTTCTATCCCAAGGGAATGCAATCGGTTAGGGTCGTCTATGTATGCATTCACTTGAGCTTTGCAAAACCCCATCTTCATTCGCCAACTTCTATTGCCATGCCAGAAGCACCATGATCAGTACCATCAACCCAGTTTGTTTCCATAACGTACTGAAAGAGAATAACCACGAGACAGACTGACAGAGTAGAGGTCTTCTCCTGTTTTGGCCACGCGTCTCAGTAGGGGTAGAGTTGTAACTCCGGTGACGTCAAAAGTAAAAAACAAGGTTGTGGGGCTTGCCACCGCGTAGGCGCGGAATGAGTGCGCTGTGCTAGACTTCTAATCAAGCGAAAGGGTTTCCGGTGCCACCTTGCGGACGAGGGATTACGAGCAAAACCTCTAGTCACCTGTGAATCGATACTCACTGTTAGAGCGAGCAGAGCAATAATCAGGAAGAAAGGGTGAGTCCGAACAGGCTCTGAGAACTAAGGCGAGGTGCACTTAGAACTTAGGGTTTCGAGAAGCTCGAGAGTTTGTAAGTATTTTTGTATGATTTGATTGTGTGTGTCCTTTGATTGTGTTGTCGAGCTCCTATATATAGCACCCTGCTACCAGCTGATAGATCTTTAAACACAAACCCAATCGGACTCAACAATTAGAATTCCACAAGGACACAACTCGCCCGCGAACTGTGCTACCCATGTGACACGTGTCATAACAGACTCCGCCTAGGCTTCTACTATCGCCCCGCCTCGCCAAACACTGTAGACCCTTACGCGAACTGAAACGAGGATCTCGCAAGGTATCAGAGTCCTTGCCAAATTCTACCTCGCGCGCTGCCAGGGCTCGCTACCCTACATGGGCTTCACATTTAAAAAAGGGCCACAGGTACTGGCCCAAATGTTATCCAAAACTTATTGCGAGTCTTGGACCAAAATCCCCGGTAGGCTCAAACACCTCCCTCGCCTTCAACTCAGTCCCATCGAGAGAGGGAGGCCATGAAACTACAAACGAAAAAGAAAAAGAAAACCATTGTTCCATCAAACGAGAGACATATTCCAACTTATTAATAACGGATGGATGCAGTTTGATGATCAAATCCTCATAAACCCACAAACACGGCCTTCATTTATACGTACGTGGACAATATGTATTGAAATACACCGAGTCCGTGTGATTGTAAAATATACACACGCTGGATAATCTGTACTGATATCATGATAAAAGAATATGAACTTCACATACGAAATCGATCTTTATGAACTTATGCAACTTCTCACTTTTTCCTATGTGAGATTCATACTCATAACACGCTATATATGCATTGTGACAATTTTTCAAGTCATACATGCAGGCAACTTATATAGGTAATGTGGAAACCGTGTGGTTGTCTGACATGCACACGAGTGAGACAACCCGCTCTGGTACTTCATTCATATATAAAACCAAATAACAATATATAAGCAACTCAACACTGATTAACTTCAAAGCCTAGATTTGTGGTTGATCCGATTATACGTAAGTCGTTTCGATTTAATGACTTAAAAGGAAGAAAAAAAATTCATCTATAAACCTTAATATTTCCAAGCATATCGTGAAGTCTTCCCCACCAATCAAAATATATATATATATATATATATATATATATATATATATATATATATAATGGAATGATTTCTATTGTTGCACTACTGTTTTTGGACCTATAGCTAATCATGCAGAGGAATTTATTAGAGTTAATAATTTAATGAAAAAGAAATCTAGAACAAGGAGATTTAGGAGAGGGATGGATAGTGCCGAATGGTTGCGATTGAAAGTGAAGGTGCCAACTGGTATTGTCTCTGGGTTTGCCCTACAACGTCGCCCTCTATAATACAGTGATGTACTTCTCCAGTCCCACTTAAAAAAGACCTAATTAGGATTTAGGAGGGACATTTCATACACCCTTCAATCTAGATTAATGAGAATTAGGGCCGGGGATGATATAGTTTTGGAACCTCAATATATCGATCTTCTCGTGCAAAACTTATGGTTCCTTGATCCAGTGGCGGAACTAAGAATCATATCTTATGGGATCCGAACATAAACATGATATACCAAAATGATTATATTGAAAATTTGTTAATTAGAGATATTTTATGTGGTCTTGAAGAGTATATTTTACATCTTATTAGTTTGTTAACTTTAATCATTTTATCTTCTTTAATTTTTTTCTTCAGTTTTTATATGTCTTTTTTGGAAGGATCAACCAAATCTTTTCTTTTATTAGACTCCAGAGATTAGTAAGATGAGAAAAGGGAAGATTAAACAAAACAATAAGTGTATAGTTATATGACTGTGCCAAGGGTTAGGGGGGTCCGTCTGTTAATTATGTTCATATTCAGTTTGATTAGCTGCATTTTGGCTCTCTAAAATTGAACCTACACAAATGATAGGAGGGGTTCGGACCCTTTCAAGCAGCAACATAGTTCCGCCCCTGCCTCGATCGCAAGAAGGTGATGTGCAGACGAGGGACAAATTTTCTGTCTATGCATCGTATTCTTATTCTTATTGTATCAAGGTGACTTAGGTTTTGAATTTTTGTAAATTTTCATATCAACAAAGAGGTAATATACTAATATATATAGTTATATAACATATACTTCAAAAAGTTGGCTATGACTCTGTTAGGGTTCCTCCTTAGCTAGCCGGAAAATTATTCAAGCACTCTGAGAATGGCAGCGTCTTCCCTTCTAGCGGAGGAAACGCGTGGTGGTGGATCTTGAGGGGGGCGCCTAGAGCTGATCGATGACCCTGGTTTCTTCTTGTGTGTTCGATGTTTATCAAAGAAGTCGGTGATGGTGCCGGCTTTGATGGCGGTGTTGTCGGGAGTTTGGCGATTGAAAGATAAGGTGGTGATTCATGAAGAGGCCGGAAGGTGGGATCTTCGAGTTTCAATTCAATGAACAAGAGGAGAAGAACCGGATTCTTCACGGATACCTTTCGTTTTTCAACAACTCCATGCTGATGTTGACGGAGTATGACGGCGTTAACGATCTGAAGGATGTTTCGTGGAACTTTTTTGAGGTCTAGGTACCGGTGTCGGTGATCGACATGCCTTCATTTTATTATGCGCAACGAGAAGGTTTTGATCCGGGTTGAAAACATATTGGGGTCATATATATGTTTAGATTGATCAGTCGGCGTTGCAAAGGAAGGACACCATTTGAAAAATATGTTTGCTTCACGACGTGAGGCAGCTGGGAAAGAAAGTTGATGAAGGTTTTGTGTTGTAGTATTTTTTTTTTTGGTCGAAATGTGTTGTAGTATTTTGTTTTGTTTTTGTTTTTTTTTTTTTTTTGTTGATACGAAACTAAAAACATTACAAAGACAAATCTTTCGGACAACCCGAGTTAACAGTATCAAATAGCAGCGCTCTAGCAACAACTGTTGAGTATCCATCTTGCCACTCACGACCATTCGGGAGTTGGTGGCCTTCATTTGCAAATGCATCCGCCACAAAGTTTGCCTCTCTGTATACATAGTTAAAGCAAACTGAGAAGAAAAAGGTAGCAATAGTCCGAATATCTTGGACAATCTTCTGCAATCTCTAAGGAGGGGATAATTTCCCATTTGTTTGTTACTTTGGTTAATGAAAAAAAGAGAGTAGAGTATCTATTTTGTGATATCACTGTTTCATTGATCAATAATATCCTTTAGCATTCCAAAGTTTAGTTGTAACCCTATTTAAGTGAATCAACTTCATGGAACGGATTCTACATACCAAGTAGGTGCAGTTGCACAATTAATGTGTAAGTGCTTAATTAAATCGCCGTGTAAGGAAATCAAATAAAGACTAGTGACCCTAAATTTATTATTTCAATTTCATTTTTGACCCTTATTTCTTTCTTTCAACATTTTCTTCGACCTAGTATTCTCACCTCTTTAGTTGGAAACACTTGAGATTATTTGTTTAGAGTTTTAATATTGTAAACGATATTAGTATATATGCATATAGTAGAACGTAAATAACCGGATCAAAATACTGTATATTTTCGCAACGTCATAGCTAAATGTTTATACTATAACTTCATGCAACAAACTGTTCTTGGAGAACAGTGGAGAAGGGTGTCATAGAGAATTCCTTACGAAACGTAAGACCTTGAAATTAGGGTTTAAGGGTTGCGAGTCACGAGGGACCACGTGGTCGTCTCCGGTGGCTCGGGGTCTGCATGCATTCTGGGGTTTGTGGCTCCTCCTTTTAACGTATATTATATTTTTGTAATTAATTTAGGGGAAAAAATGGGGGATCAATCAAAATCCATGTAGTTAATTTGGAAGTATACGACTAAAAATACGATGCTGCATCATACAGTAGTGAGAGCTAGATAACCAAATTAAGAGGTTTAACGCATAAGTTAGTAGGTCTCACGTGATCGTGTTGTTTATGTGTTTCTGCCTCGATCAATTTATTTTGATTTCCAAAGCCGAGCTTTGTTTAATAGAGCTAGCTTTGTCTTGTAACAATTGGCATGGAATGGAGGAGGAAGTAGAGGAGTAGGAAGTTGGTGCAATAGGAGTCGATCAACGTGAGCAACTTGGTAAAGGTGGCATGGAATGGAAACATAGGTGAGTGAGTATTCTAGTTTGCCCCAACGTGCAAGTCCCTCTCCTTATAGTGTTTGAAAATTCTTGACACTATTAGTGAACTGTTGTTTACTAATATTAGATATATCGCAATATCTAATATATCTAGTCTTTCATGTATTGTTTAGTTCGCGAAAAAATAAGCAACAACAAAGATAAATTGTTCATTTCCTGCGTAGGGATGCAAAAGAAAATGAAATACTTTACTAAATGAAGAGAAAATAGAAGGAACGATTCATTTCAAAATTCAAAAGACCAACTTTTTCCTATTTATTATTCACACAATATTATTTTAATTATTTGTTATAATTAACAACTTTTTAGATATTTTTCTTATATTACCAAACACCGGTACCGGAAACATAGGTTTTTTAAGAAATTTTATTTCCATTCTCGCTTTTTCATTTCTCGCGGGAAAGAAAACCAAACTGGACCTTGTTGTTATTAACCAATTCAAACGAGACCTTATGTTGATGTAATAAGATTGGCATTAGAGTTTGAAGATCGATGAAAACCGATCCATAAAACCTAAACAATGGATGAGACCTTAATTACAGTACCTTACGTAGCATAACTACCGGCCGAAAGTAAATTCAGAATTTACATAACCTGAAAAAAATAACAAATAACTATCTGGCTAAGACTTACTTTTAGTAATTAATCAACACAAGAGGATTTAATTCCATTACGAACGTGATTCAGGCGCAAGTATACAATATAGCCAAACGTGTATCTGGTAATTGCCAACGAATAAATATATGCAGAATCTGCAATGAACTATCATATATAAACCCTCGATGTTTAGCTCAGTTGAGATTATACACAATACAAAAGGTACATCGATCGTACCATTCATATAAACATGTACGTCCGTAAACATAATTCCAATCAAGATGCTCTCACAGTTTTTGTATCACTCTATTAATTCTTAATCACAAACTTTGAGAGAGTTCCATATTACGATCACCAACATATATATTTGAAATTGTTAGAGAGAGCCAAATTGTGGTTTTCAAATTTGCATGCCAGCTACCAAAGAAGTAGCAATAATAATAATATTGTATATGTATTGCATGTTTCTTGGGTCAATGGTAATAGTTTAACTCCTACGAACTGTCTAATTCCAAGTGTACCGAGTTGGCAAAACAAATAAAAACCCTAATTTTCTTTTAGCCACTGGAATGATGTGCATGCCCCCCTCGACTATGTTTAGCATAAAACAAAAACAGCATGACATATATGATTCCCGATTTATACCCTTTTAAAAACGAGCAAATGAACTGAAAAATAATTTTAAAAAAAATTTCTAATTTGAAACTGTGAAAGGAGATCTGATGATTCCAAGCCCTACTCAAACGATAATTAAATCATGATTCTATATAACCTTGATTATTAGGGTTTATTTAGACCCAAGTTCTAACTTCCAGCTTCATCACTTAATATGATTAGATTATGATCAAGGATGGATCACAGGTAACATACATGATATACAAACATCATGTAGGTTTTGTTTTGGCCAGTAAATTAACGGGGGGATTTGTCCAAAAAGAAGAAGATCGATGAAAGTATATGATGGGGTACGTGGGGCATGAAATATTTAGGTAAATTTTCATACATATAAAGCAAATGGATTATTCTTAGATTTCTCATTCAATTTATGTTCTATGCCAGTTATTTGGTTTTGTCTTATATCATGCATGATTGGTGGAGAAGTTTATTATGATGGGCTCCAAAGTTGTACAAAAGTTTCATAGGTTTTGATTGACCCTTTCGAGAGGAAACGGAAACTGGAAAGTAGTGATAATGGAATTCCAATCTGAGAAAATCAGTGAAAGTCTGTAGGGATGCAGACAATACCAAAATAATGGTACTTTGGTTCGAAGAATATATATCAATGACAATGCATCCTGGTTTCGGTACCATGCATTGGAAAGTGAAAGCTGCTAGCTAGCTCTTCTTCATCATTGCAATCTATTGCTGCCCCTTGATGATCTCAGACATGAGAATCCAAGTTATATTTTCTGTAGCAAGGTGATGAAAGACTATCTGCTACTGAGAAAAAGTCAGAAATTATACGAAGACGTACCATCTGGTTTTTTGTTGCCTCATGTATATAGGCTAATCACGGAGGACTGGTATAAGATCAATTTGGCATGTAGATTAATTTAGGCCGGTCTGTACCAAGTCTACGCAAATAGTCTAAACATAGTTCACTGAGAAATTTGTCAATTAAGAGGAAATGCGGAAATGTGTGAAAGTATAGAAATTGATTAAAACACACTGAAATATACCACACACAAAGTTTTTCAATTGTTTGATGCAAAATCTCAATGAGAGAAAAAACACTAAACACGATTATTCCTTTAATCTTCAAACAAAGTTTACAAGCAGTAATTCTCACACAACTACAAAGACATGTATATGTTTACAATTCTCACTTCTCACACAAGTGATTCAAATCCATGTATCTCTACAAAGAGAAACTGAATCAAGGACATTAAGACTAACAACACACTCAGTTCTCTAGTTCTTACACACAACTAGGTTCTGGAACAAAACCTAAGACTTAATCACTCTTTGGTTTCTACCTACCGATTCTCACACAATCAATATCCTTTGGTTCTTCTACACAACCAATTAGCTGAGATCTGCAACACAATCAGCTATCTTCCTCCACCAGATCTCATCTTCTGCAATCTCAAATGCAACCTAAATGTAAGTAAGAAAGAGAAACTCAGTCTATAGAAAAACACACACAAGCCATTTGTATATTGATCATGAACAATATCAATTCAGAATATCAAAGTCTCTATTCAATCACAAAAAAGCTTAATTTTTACAAAACACAGCAAAAGCAATTTATAGAGTGTATGACACTCCCCCTCAACTTATGCATTTCAATGAGAAGATCAATTTTCGTTTCTAAAAAGATGCAATCAGTCAACCATCATTTTGCACTTTCCAAAACTCATAAACCAGTTCCATGCTATAACACAACAATTAGATATTCCACAATTCAATTTCTTAATCACCAGAGAACAATGATTATGCACACGTACGTACATGGATGATCATATATGTTTTAACATCTCAAGATTTATGCAGATAAACATTTTAGTGCACATGATATGGAAATCAGATATCCTATAATAGCTCAAGATTATGCACATAAACATCTTAATGTACCTGATAAGGAATTTTCCAAATACAAGACTTTTCACCAAATTTCCTCGATCAAATTTATAAACTCAAAAGAGAGATCAACTTACCATATTTCAGATGTTTGAATCTCATTACCTTGTGAATCACATTTATCTCTCAAAATACCTCTCATCATGCTGCTTTCTTGATCTCTGATTTTTCCATTCTTCCTTTCCTAGTTTCATTAGGAATTCTAGTGTTGAATAGGAATTGCCAATATACCAACAATGTGGAAATCTGGTACCATGCATGTAGATTAATTGTACGGTTGAGATGTGGAAATGCGGCCTGAAAGTGAGCGAAAATAAAGAGGTCCACACTTTAATTTCAAAGCGGGACACCGCTCTGAAAGAAAACTATATATTTATATAGGAAAAAATTCAGTTTACTACCCTGAACTTTAGGTCTAAAATCAGTTTGATACCTCATCTTTTTTTAATCAGTTTCATACCTAAACTTTCAAAATGACATTAATCTCGACCAAAATGACTAAAATA
>NC_020491.1:11762138-11786628 GCF_000184155.1 Fragaria vesca subsp. vesca
TAGTATATATATATATATATATATATATATATTTTCCTTTTAGAGCGGTGTCCCACTTTGAAATTAAAGTGTGGACCTCCTTGTTTCACTCACTTTCAAGCCGCATTCATTTTCAGATACGAACACCCTTATTTATTCACAAGGTACAGATTTTCTTTATTTGACCCACTTTTCGATCTTATTTTCTCATCTTAACCGTTCATATTGTAGGTATATATGAGTAGATAATCTCTACAAATTTTCAGCTAATTTAAAGATCGTTAATGTATCGAAAATGAATTAAATCAATTAACGAATTGAAACTGTTCAACCTGAACTGTTCGTGTTTTTAGTTCTAAATCACATCAATCTTTGAATGCCTTAACGATTATCAATTTGGCTGAAAATTTGTAGAGATGATCTACTCATATATACCTATAATGTAAACAGTTAAGATGAGAAACTATGATCTAAAAGTGAGTCAATTAAGAAAATCCGTACCTTTTGAATAAATAAGGATATTTGGACCTGATAAGAATTGTGTGTATATATATACAAGGCATTTCCACTAAAGGATCCCTTTTTTGACATATATGAGGAATGGGGGATTACACCAACTTTTCGATCACAAAATCACATCTCCACCGTTTAATATGTAGTTCCATATGAGTAGATCACTTATGCAAATTTTCACAAATTTTGGTGATCGATAAGGCATTTAAAACTACAATTTATAATTATAAGCATGAACGGTTCAAGTTTGGCAGATTTGGTTCGTTCATTGATTTAATCTTGTTCGACACCTTAACAATTACCAAATTGGCTGAAAATTTGCATAATTGATCTATATATAGGGACCAACAAACTGAACGGTGAAGGTTCAAAAATATAATCGAAAAGTGGGTATAATCCCCCATCCATCATATATGTCAAAAAAAAGGATTTCATTAGTGGAAGGGCCTTGTGTGTATGTATATATATATCGTTGTAAGCATGACATCTAAAACTTAAATTTGGATATAAATTATGGTTTAATCATAGTTTTTATATATACAAAACTTAAACTAACTAGTAATTAAGAAGAAAATACCAGATCAACTATGTAATACACCATTCAACTAGCTAGTAATTATTAAGAAGAAAATACCAGATCAAACTATGTAATACGCTCCAATTATTTTAGCACATTTGTACCGATTTAAGCTCAATATTGACATGCCATGCAATAAGCCACTGTTTCACCAACCCTTGTGAAATTATCAATTTATTGACCAGAACCATTAGGAAACTATAAATTTGTTTTACCAATTCCATCAGACTACTAGAATTTTGTGTGACATTGACATGTAACCAACACGAACAGACTCGTAAGCAATTACGTACATAATAGTTATTCGTGTGTATAAATAAAAATTAACATTCATGATCATTATCGTATTAAGCCCAGATTCAACTAGGGATCGGAGCTAGCAAGAGAGAATAAGCAATGACAGAAGTGAATAACAAACAGGTGATATTGAGGAACTATATCACCGCCTTCCCGAAAGATACAGACTTATACGTGACCAGCTCTTCTGTCAGTACCAAGTTCAAGCTTCCTACTGACACTGCTACTGCTACTTCAAATTCAAAGGTACTTGCAGTTATAGTGAAGAACCTCTACCTCTCTTGCGACCCCTACCAGCGGCTTTACATGAAAAAGATCGCTGGACTCAGCACCTATACACCCGGCTCAGTAAGCAGATTTTCCTCTCTATCTATTCGATCCACGATGATAAATCTCAACGTTGTAGCTAGTCCGGCCAAATCTCATTCTTCTTGAACATAAGCATTAAAGCATGTTACTCTAACACTACTATTTGAGATTTCAGGTGTATATGAACTTGTTGTTTACTTGAGTTTCTTTAATTGGTGTTATGCATGGAATTACAGCCAATATTTGGGTATGGAGTGGCTGAAGTTTTGGACTCGCAGCACCCAGATTTTAAGGCAGGTGACTTAGTTTGGGGGACTACCAATTGGGAACAATTCAGCCTTCTAACAACACCCAAAAACCTCATCAAAATCCAGCATACTGAGACTGATGTCCCTCTTTCATATTATGCTGGAATTCTCGGCATTACTGGGTTGACCTCGTACGTAGGTTTTTACGAGGTTTGTTCACCCAAGGAAGGAGAACATATCTTCATTTCAGCAGCAGCTGGTGCTGTTGGTCAGATTGTTGGGCAACTCGCAAAATTGTTGGGATGTTATGTTGTTGGAAGTGCCGGTACTAAGGAGAAGGCAAGTCTAAAATTTCCTTCCTTGAGATTTCTGGCGAGTATCATTATTAAATATGCAACACCTTTCTGATATTTCGTTTTAGTACAACTTTAGCTGAATGAGAAAATATATACTCAAAATCTTTGTAACATATGTGGAGCTATTAGTTGATTATTTCCAAAAAAAAAAAAGGACTATTAGTTGATTAACTTTTCATATATAGTTATATATATATATATATATATATATATATATATATAGGCAAATCAGAAGCATCTCCTGATGTCAAGCAATAAGAAATTGTTTATTTGATGCATCCGTCCTCCTTATTTCTATTCCATTCATTAATCAATATTTTTGCTACTGCACTCATCTTCCTAATTAACCAGGTTGATCTGTTGAAGAATAAATTGGGGTTCGACGAGGCTTTCAACTACAAAGAAGAGAATGACTTGGATCTGGCTTTGAAAAGGTACTTCATTTTTGGAAAACAAAAAGAAGCTAATTAAATACAGTAAAAATCAACATGCATGTATTTTGATATATGGTAAATTGCCATGCAGGTACTTTCCAGAAGGCATTGATATATATTTTGATAATGTTGGGGGCAAAATGTTGGATGCAGTCCTCCTAAACATGAGAGTCCATGGACGAATTGCTGGTTGTGGAATGATCTCGCAATACAATCTTGCTCAGCCGGAAGGGGTAACAAATTTGATGCACCTCGTAGTCAAGCGTGTAAGCTACCATGGATTTACAGTCCGCGATTACTATCATGTCTACCCCAAGTTCTTAGATTTCATTCTGCCTTACTTACGACAAGGAAAGATCGTTTACGTGGAAGACATGGTTAAAGGCCTCGAGGTTGCACCAGCAGCACTGTTCGGACTTTTTAAGGGTCACAACATTGGAAAACAAGTAGTTGCAGTTGATCATGAATGATCAATATGCAGCAGCAAATTAAATGCAGAAGTGGTTAAACCCTAAACGCATTAAGGATCGACGCAGAGACAAAATAAAATCCCCTTGCATATGCAAGCGGTGCAACAAAGTACTACTTACTGCTTCAATTGTTTGGATGTGCTTCTTATAAATCCCACATCGAGAATATAAAATATTGTCTGTGAATTTATAAGGGTTTGAGCCACTCCACTCATTATTGGTTTTAGATATAAATCGCAGACTATTTTATCAATGTTGTAGAGTTCCTTGCAAATGGCAGCGGATTGTGAGCAAAACAAACCAAGGCATAGCAAACTGACGAGCATAGATTCATAGTCACCAAACGGTCCAAAACCATATGCACACGCGTAAAGAAACAAATTCCACATTCATGCCCTCAAATGATCAACGTCACACAGGGAAATCATGCAAGGAATTATTTTAAGGATCAACCTCACTTCAAAAAACATTTCTAGCTAAAAGCAACCTCACTCAAACTCCCAAAGCAAACTTCGTAGCTACAAGCTTCAATAGCAAGTCGTTGAGAATTTGATATCTGCAGATGCTCGAGGAGAACGCTCTATTAAAGCAATTGTTTTACTCAGCGACTTGGGAGGTAGAGAACTTCTCGAGCTGCTCTTTCTAAAGCGAACCTTAATTGTTTGCAGGCCTCTTCCATATTTGAGTACAAACTTTGCAAACACGATTGCACTCTCGGGGATCATTATACCGCCAAGGAAAATTTGCACCTCCTTTAAGTGACTAAGAAAGGAGCTTAAAATTTGACCCTGAGATTCCCAGTATTGTTCTTGGGTGAAATTGGCATCATCCAAGGATTGGTTGTTCCACATATCATTTTTTTCCCACGTATAATTAAAGCCGTAAAACCAAATCGATAGGCTGTGGATAACGGGACAGCTCTTGAACAGGCATGCCATGCCCGGGATATATCTTTTCATCGTCGAAATCGGAAATATTGTCAAGGTTTTCAGCTTCATAAATGAGAATGGTAGACCGCCTAATTTAAAATATATTCCTGATAGAATCTGGAGGTAGTTATCAGATATTTCAAAGTTTTCAACTTGGGATGAAGCGGAGAGAAGATCCAGAACACTATTATAATTGATCTTCTTCATTGTAATGCAGGATGACGGCAAACGATGATCTGTATAATAAGATATTTTGAGCAAAGGAAAGCTCTGGATCAAACACCTTTCAGTTATGCCTGAAAAAGCCCAACGAAATGATCGTAAATTCGGTGCAAAAATGTTGATCCAACTTCCATTAGTGCACTCTTTAAAACATGACCAGATTCCCAACTCCTCTAGTCTCGTTCCGGAGATGTCCAGGCTATTCAAATCCATATTGAATACCGTTATTTTAGGTTTGGAGAACAAATTTTGAGATCACTCCTTCCTCTACAACTACATAGTTCCAACTTTTCGAGGTAAGGGAATGAAGAACCAGAAAATAAATCCACACCTATAGCCGTACTTTCCGAAAAATCCACACGAGTTAGAGACTAAGTATGAAGTGAATGGAGATAAGACCCAACAACATAAGAAGCAGGAAACCCTACCATGCCTTTGAATTCCCACAGCTACTACTAGTCCTTAATGAGTGGCACATAAGTTTACATTGAGGCCTATCAGACTTGGTTCCAGTACTCAACCGGATGTGGAGTACAAGTTCCTCAACCCTAGACAAACAAGACTTGTTCGGATCCACCCCAACTCTTGGAAGGGAAAGTTTGAGGCATGGGTACAATATATTGCAGTTTTCTTCACAGCGGGCTAATACTGTGTTGATGATATAGGAAGACCATAGATCATTCCATCGTCGAGATAAGACAGTCGTTTGCCCAGCGGATTTGAAAGGTAAGAAAGAAAGTATGACATGCAGTATATCATCTGGGAGATCACTGATTCTGTCAACTGCATAACCACTGTATCTCTCATGATACTTGTTGTTTTCCTCGATCCTTATGAGTAAAACTTTTGGCAACGATGTTTCCCATGACAAGGTTTAAACTTACAAAATTTAGCAACTGATAGAGCATGCACGTACACATAGCTAAACGATGTGTATTCATATATACCTATGATTAATCCAAATCCTTGACAAACTTTGAGAGCTTTATCAAATAATTAAGCTAAAGACCAGGTATTACAAGGAATGGGAATTGCATACCCATTAGGATCGATGATGACCAAAACCATCAAACCTAATTCTATACAAAATCTAAAAGGGCTTGATACATGGTGAATTCATATATTATATATGGAGGTTAATTGAGGAGAGAGGGAAACAAGAACATGAGAAGGTCTCGGCAGAACCCTACCCTAACAAAAGGCCTTTGATCACTGAAGATTAAGAAGGATATAGATCAAGCACTTTTGATTTGTGTCTGCATCAATCACTTAAAACTAAAATGAAATTAAATCCCCCTGCCTCAACCGCTTAGAATTTAGAAAATAACACAAGAACTGCTAACGCACATCGTGCAGATGACAGCGGATCGATTGTGAACCAAACAAACTAAAGCATACCAAACTGACTAACCTGACCAAAGCATAGTCACCTGACCAAAGCATTATAGGCAGTGCAAGGAATTTTCTTTAGGATCAACCTCACTTAAAATAATTAATAAAATAAATATCTTCTCTTGCGCTGAGGATCATTGACAGGAAGAATCAGCAAGTATGAATGTATGATGGGTTTCTTAAAGAGTTAAAGAGAAGGACAGCAAAAGAATTGATAGATGGTGCTAACTAAGCTTCAAGTAGCAATAATGCTCGATTTTAAAGGATATGTTTTTTTGAAACAGACAAAATAAGTGCGCATCCAGGGAATCGAACCCTGGTCAGTACCGTGGGAGGGTACTATGATACCACTACACCAGATGCGCTTCACGTTCAGTGTAACCACAGTTTATGTATTATTACAGTACTGTGAATCGTTATTGATACCAAAGTAATATTTTAGATCCCCTTTTGAATTTCATACCTGAATTCGTACCATGTTTAGATTCGTGAATATGACCCTCACAATATTATGGTCGTCCTTGTCTACCGAATGTTGGCCGGTAAGAGTGTCTTTGGCAACTATGAACCTTTCAAAGGAAAAGTTGCCGCTTACTACATGCCATAAACACTTTGCTATATATCTCCCTCGTATACAATAAACTTGTATCGCACTCTCTCAAAGATAGAAAGATGTTTATAAACATGGTCAAAATTAAGTAACCTCTTAATTAACAAACTCTTATCACAGATTCACAGAAGCTTACTTTCTAGATAATAGTTAGTGAATTTCCAATGCGCCATATAGCTAGTAATTAGGTGGCGCATAGAGCAAGCTCATGAGAGGAAAGGGAGATATTTCAAATTTTAGTTATAGTTTTTCTAGTTAAATCCGTTTGATGAGTTTTAAGCTATTTGTGTGTTACAGGCTAATCAGAATGCATGATTCCTATTCCTAGTGTAGTTAGGTTTCCTATCCAGTTAAATTAGGATTAGTCAGTTTTCCTTTCCTAGTTTGATTATGTTTTTCTAGTCCTAGTGTGATTAGGATTTTTTTCCTGAACCAAACCAAGTTCTGTTAATAATGTTCTCTATAAATACCTTTGCTTGTAGAGAATAAGTCCACACAAAAAGCAAAGACAATTGAGTTGATCTGTCTTATTGATTCAACTAAAAACTCGATCTTCCTTAACTTTCATTGATCCATGGCGATAATCTCAGAATTCGAAGAAGAACAAACTGAAACCCAAACCAAAGTCGCACCACCCTCTGAGTCATCATCGTCGCTTAAGGCAGAGAAGAAAGAGGTCAAGTTGGAGGATGACAAAGGGAAAGCTGGAGGGTCCAAACTAGTTCCAAACAAAGGGAATGGCTTTGATCTAGAGAAGTACTCATGGACACAGAGCCTGCAAGAGGTTAACATAATGATCCCAGTGCCTGCCGGAACTAAATCAAGGGATGTTTTGTACGAGGCAAAGGCGAAGCATCTCAAGTTTGGACTCAAGGGTCAACCAGCTCCTATTATCGATGGTGATCTGTTTCAGTCTATCAAGCCTGATGAGTGCTTGTGGAGCATAGAGGATCAGAGTGCTGTCTCTATTCTGTTGACAAAGCAAAACCAAACGGACTGGTGGAAGTCTTTGGTGAAAGGTGATCCAGAGATTGACACTCAAAAGGTTGAACCTGAGCCTAGTACACTGACCGACCTGGATTCCGAGACGCGCCGCACTGTAGAGAAGATGATGTTTGATCAAAGGCAGAAGCAGATGGGGCGTCCGACTAGTGATGAGATGCAGCAGCAGGAGTTGATGAAGAAGTTCATGGAACAGCATCCGAACATGGACTTTTCAAAGGTTAAGATGATGAACTAAACAGTAATTCGGCTCTAATTAGATCGATATGTTACCTCGTTATTGAATAAATGTAGTGGTGGGATTTCTTTCCTAGCCTAATTTGTTTTTTTAACTGCTTTAGAGTAATTTTGAGAGTTGATGTTGTTCATGCTTCTTAAGAAATAAGAATTTAGTTATTTTCTTGACAAGAATGACCATCACGATTTTGAGCCATCAATGCTCTCCTCCCTTCTGTGAATTTCAATTTTTACACTATCAGCAAAACAGGCTTGTAGAATCCAGAACATGACAACATTAATATTATAGAATCCTTACAGAATCTTCTAATACTACCTAAAAAGTTTCAGATTATAACAAACTTGGTGAGGGCGATTCCCTTAATACCCCATTTACGATTTTGCAAATAAAATTTCTCCTGTTGGCTGGTCTTGTCAATCCATGTGTGAAAAAAGTGTTGAAGCACCAGTAGTCCAACCAGTAACCTGAGTAATATTACAATATCTTTTATTCATCAGGAGGGCATACAGTCGAAGATAGGAGGCCCAACAAAAACGGGCATTGGAGCAGCACATCCATCGATCCTTATTATCCTCGTTTCCAATACTGTCAATTTACACAAAACCAAAGGGCACCAGAACGAATGTTCGACATTGATCACGTTTCACAAATTCATTAGCTTAACTGACATATAATATTTTACATACACGTTAACATGTGTCTACCAGAAGAAATTATTTAGGCGAGATGGGGATTCGGAATCTTCAAGATCATGAGATGGAGAATGTGCGTGTCTCCCTTCATACGTTGTAATCACCATTCTCGGGTCCTCAGCTAATCTCTCTACGCGTTTCTTTACTCGGCAGTTGTCCATTGTGCAACGATAATAGCTCCTGCATGCATGAATACAAGAGTTTTAGTAACCTTATGCATATGATAAGTCCTGCAAAACAACTGAAACATTGTTGCAGGGTGCAGGGAATTCATAAGAGATATCATCAGGGTTTCTTTCATCGTTCAAACTTGAGGTATATAAAAGATCACCTTGGCGAATGTCAACAGTTCTTCTATGGACTTAGAATAGTAGGTCTGTTTGAAGAAATATAGAGATTTCTTTGCGAAAGTATCATACATGGGAAATGAAGTCGTATCTAATTATCCCAGCATGTAGTGATGTAGAAGATGTGGGACATACTTAACCTCTAACTTTCAACTCTAAATAGGTTTCTGCTTTACTTTTGCACACAATATATAGTTAGAAATAAGAATTAAGCACTGAATTGCACATGTTTTCTAATGATGCAGATTGCCAACTAGCTAGCATATTTAATTATACTCATCTCCTTCACTGTAATTGACTGCACTGTACTTGACTTCACTGTTATTACTGAAAAATCTCTAACAATCTACCTAGCTAGCAGATAAAGGAGGAAAGTTTCAATGTCAAGAGGAAGTACTTTCGATTTTATAGTTTGCACAGAGTTATCTTTGTACATCATATATATTGAAGCACTAATTATTGGAGAAATGCGCCTATGAAATTCAACAAATGAGGCCTGCATGAGGGATTATGCTGTTGTGCTGGACATATAAAAACAATATGCATATTCAAAGCTCAAATGATTTCTGTGGAATTTTTCTTCTGGCCTTGCTCATGTGGTGGCAAATTATAGCAGGAATTTCCAGTTCAGTAATCATTATTCAAAATGCAAATGGCACAATCTTCGTGTTATAAATACATTGCACAGTTTTAACCTTTCTCTAATTATTCAAGACCCTGTTAAAGGTTTGAAGACGATATCAGAACCAGAAATATTACATTTTCGATCATGGAGACGTGATAAGGAACCCTATATGAAAACATTTGAAACAGTTTTCCACTCAAAAAGGTCAAAAAAAAAAAAAAATACAAAGAAACCAAAATTTTCAGTTAAGTAATATCTAAGATTTAATGTCTGGCACAAGTCAATAAGGGAGCAAAGGGAACTGCAATGGAGAAGACAAAATTGGCTCAACTGATCAGTTCACTACTTATAGTGTAGATATGTCACTTTCCTCAAGATGCACAAATTAAATACATCCACAATAAGTTTCAAATAGCTGTTTGTGTTGTTATGTTTCAACTACTCCAATCACATATATATATGATCATATGAATTAATTTTATGTGTAGAGAGAAGTTCTTAGAAGTTTCCATTAATCCTTGCATTTTTGCATTAGGTACTTTCTACTTGTGTGTGTGTGTGTGTATATATATACTAACATTATACAGTAATCACTAATCACTCATTGGGACAAATATAACTATAGCCACACATGTAGTGAATATTTTGTATATAAACCTGAAATGATCAAATTCTAATGGAAAGTACTTTTAGCAAAAACTACCGAAGATCACCTTCAAAGCCATTCAGAAAAGAAAATCGAGCTAGCCATGCAAGTCCTGTACGTATGTACAGATATATGGTCTCCATGTAGTCTGAATGTTCACATATCACATTTTCTTACATTAATCTAATTGTTGTTCTCATGAATAAACATGGTCACAGTTTAATGTCATGAACCCTCCACATTAGTAGAAACTAATCTCAGAATTAATATGACATTATTCAATCTTTTTTGTCTTAAAAGCAGTGGATTAAAGTTCTATTCCATTTAGTTAAAGCATTATCATTGATCAATCTTTGCAAAATATACATAGGCAAAGATCTTTATAAATAGAACTTTACCTTTCAAGAGTACTAATAATTAGTTCTTTTTGGCAATCAACGGCTCTACAATGTAATTATAAGTGTATCAGTTATCTTTTTTTTTCTTTTGGTCGGAGTTTATTGCTTTTATCAATAATATCGTAAATTATGCAGACACATCTACCCGTCAAATCTCCGGCACCAAAGCCTGTAAAAGCCTAATGATCATAATCATAACAATGTCAATAATGAGTGAGAGAGAGAGGAACAAACATATCATGTGTGCATGGGGTACAACCGGAGCTAAAATCCAATGTGCCAATTGAACTTTTTCTTTGAAATATAACAGATTCATAAAAATAAAAAAAATAAAAAAAGGCAGAAAAAACTAATGCACAGAAATTTTATAAATCTATATGAACTGTGTACCTGGGATGCTGTGTGTTCTTTACCACTTTCTGTCCGTACTTCCTCCACTTGTATCCATCATCAAGCACATCAACTTCGCTCATTGTCTTGAAGCAAAACCTGGGTTCCCTCACTTTCCTCCGAATAGCCTTTATCTTCTTCATCTTCATCTCTGAAACCCCTAATCCTACATGATGATGATCATGAATATCGCTTGATGATCTCTTGCTGCTCAGGCATTCACTCACCTGATCTCCCCATGCCCTAGATGAAAACCATCATCATCACCATGATCAATAATTAGTTAACAGTATGCTTCTATTCAAACATGAATGATTAGTATTGATTGTACTGCATGTAAGATTTTACCAGAGATTTGCACTTGATCTTTGCAAAGAAAGGAGTTGGGATCCTCCAAAATCAGAAGTGATATGAGTTTCTCTATGCTTTTGAGGAGTATTGAGAGATGGGATTAGGGTTTCAGAAAGATTGGTTGAAGATGCATGGTGATCATCAGAACCAAGTGAAGAAGGTAAGGAACTCAAGGCTTTGACAGATTGTTGACATCCCAACGATGAAAAGGTCAAGTTATTTGGTGGGTAGGAAAAGAAACCCATCTGTATAGGAGCCTGATCTTGATTCTGATCAAACAAGCCCCGCTGGTTCAGCATGGTCGACTGTGTCATCTATATATGACTCTCCTCGTCGATCTTGATCTCTTCTTCTAATCTTCTTCTTCGATCTTGATCTTCTTCTTCTCTCTATCAATCTGTCTCTATCTGAAGGGTGTAGATCACGAAGAAGAAAGGGAAGTCTTGAACTATCCAAGCATATCTATATACGCAGTGCTGTAGATTAAAAGCACATGAGAGTATGAGACTACGGGTGTCTCTCTCAAACCTGAAGGATATATAGATAGAAAAAGGGAATTTTAAAGATTTGAAAGTAACCAAATACCTTACCACTTTCGATTGTTGCTTTTCCCTGCTTTCACAGTTCACACCATTTCGTCTGTGTAAAAGTCGCTTCAAAATTTAAAGATGAAATTTAGGATCCACTGATAAAAAAAAATAAAAAAAACAGAAAATAACATATTTCAGCAGATGAAAATGAAGAAAGGAAGAGAAGTGTGATTTTATTATAGAACAGATTAAGACAGAGACCTTCAATCTTATGAAGCTGGTGGTTTGGTTTTGGAGTAATCTATGTACAGTAGTGCAAGACATGTTACCATTTGACCTCAAAAGCATGAAACATCCATATTTCACAAGTGTGTTGGTGGAGCTTTACTGTTTTTGGTAGAGGTCAACATTAGATGACAAATGTAAATGAGAGCTACACATCGCTGGGTTATTGCACTCTCGTCGGTACAAAAGATCTGACAGAAATTTCATCTTTATATCCTGTGTTTTGGAGTTGATTTGGTTCTTTATGGATCACGTACTTTAAATTTACTGCAGATTTGTAAAAATTTAGTACCTTCATTATCTAAACACTGTAAGATTATGAGGTCTGATAAAACTGATCTGACTTCGGCATAATAAGATAAAAACTGACCTGATGAGTTGCATTGACAATTTTGTGCAGCAATTTTGTGTATATGACTCTACCGAGGACTAAAATATCAACATCAAAGAAATATTGGTGATTCAAAAAAAAAAAATATCGATGAATATATCAAGAAAAATACTGAATATTAATAAAAAATTTATCAAAATTTTATATGAAAATTATATATTCGACTAAAAATAGACATAATATAAAATATCAAAATTATATCAAAATTAATATTGGTATTTATAAAAAACAGAAATTTTAAAAAATATAAAAAATAATAGTTAGATATGAGGGCAGAATAATAGAAGTAATACCTCTAAAAAAGTAATGACTGTGCATATAAGTAACTGAATTATGATTCACCGCGAAAGCTTTTCGAAAACAAAACAACAAAAACAAAAAGAGAATAAGAGGGTCATTTTCTAGGGTTTCTTTTGGGGCATCAAAAAGAAATACTATTAGAGCTATCTAGGGTGGCAATGATGATGAATCTTGGGTGCAAATCTAACGCTCCCTGCATCGGCGGTGAAGATATGATTATGGTTTGTGAAATAGCTAGGCTCTCACTCTATTTGACTTTTGGCAGAGAAAAAGCTTCTCACCTTTCTAATCTCCTTTTTGCTAATATAAACTTTCATTTTTTGCTTTGCTTCACCCAACCCCGCATCTACCACCATTTCTTTCCCAAATTCCAAACCAACCTATTATATTGCTATCATGTCTTCAGTTATGTTTCTTAATCGTTGTTTTGATATAATTAACCTTTCTCCTAAGTGAGAAATTCCTGTGGGCCCTTTAAACTAGAGTTATGAGCAATGGTATCACTACTATTGTTTCCTAGCTATAATTTAAGAATAATGTGGTGTTTGTACTTCATTCGTTTGTTAACCTTAGATAAGATGATTAATTTGTAACTTCATTTGGTGAATACAAGTTCATCATGTTTAGCTCATGCATGGTCGGTATCTTGGTTTGCGGATGATAATCATAATGAAATTGTAAAGATATATTATTGATTACGAGTCTGTTGGTTCACCGTCTTACCCTATAAGATGCTCACAAACGATATGTGATTCAAGTTAAACAGGGAGATTAAACAACTAATGCTTACATTTTAGGAATATGTAATGATGTATTATGTAGCATGCAAGATACTATTATGGTTACATAATTACCCATTTGATATAATTAAGAACATGACTTCAACTTAGATCTTCATAATTAAAATTGAGGATATTTTATTTATAATTTCTTTTTCATATGTAAATAAGTATATATTTTTTTTACAAAATACTGAAAATAGATATTTTCATTAATTTATCCATCAGCAAGCGCTTAATTCAAATTGTCTACTTACAAGTTATAACCACTCGTTGAGTTTACAACAAGAAATAACAAATAACGGAGAACCCTTATTGTAAATGCGCGCAAATTATACCTAACACAAAAGATTTAAAACTACCAGCTCCTATCTAATCCCCATATAACGGTAATACCAGTCGCATGCGGACTTTAATTGGTGTGCAACTAAGTAAAACCGAGACTTAAAACAAGAATAGCCATCAATCATAGGGGTAGGAAAAACAAAAAAAAATCTAAGGTTTGCCTACGAAAAAAGACACTAAATTGAGTCCAGCTGCCACCTAGAGTAGATCTCAGGTACATAAATCCAGGCCCTTGCAGAAGAAGGATTGAACCCATACCCAAAACCAAAAACCTAGATCCAAGTCCGACCCTTACCAACAATTTGCCTATTTCATCAATCATCACCGTTTTCAGGCAACCACTAGCCTCCGACAAACAACTGGTACAACGAGTCTATTGTGAGTCAAACTCACGATCTCTTATTTACAAATAGATCGAGACTTATGCCACTAAACCAAATGGTACTGAGCTTACGTAGATGTATTATAAAACTGACCAACTAGCAAAAAAAAAACAAAAAAATCATTTACTTTTCTTTATGTCTTAAACGAATTGAATTTTATCTATAATTTATTGCAGTACGTACACCAAATTTGCTACAATATTTTTCATTGTATAGTAAGTAGTTATCCAAAATTATCATTACTTGAAATACTCTTCCAAGAAACATTTGGTATCGCGTAACTTTTTCTTTTTTTTAGAGTTTGATTATCTTGGGTAGACAACCTAATCAAGTTAGATACTGTTATATAATTCTCTCAGTTGGCAAGCCTCAGGGCCAGCTTCTTGAGCTCCGGCACATAATAACTTGTATTCCACATAGAGGTTTAAGCTAAAACTCGTATGGTTGGTACTTGGTGATAAAAGAATTTTCTTGTACATGCTTTCTTCCAATTTTCAAGAAAAAGGGGAAGGAGAACTTGTGAAAGGGAAAGCAAGGAAAAGGAGGAGAGGAGCTTTAGTGAGACGTTTAGCTTAACTTGAATTGGTGACGGCTGGCGTGGAGCTAACGTGCCTATGATGTCAGAAATATGATACGAATAAATTAGCTAGGGAATAATATCTACCAGTAAGTTCTGTAGCTGGAGAAGAAACTGATACATTCATAATTTCATATAGGGCATCGAGTGGGGTGGCAAACAAACATCATTTCGTTTTGTCTCCGTTTGTAGGTGGTCATTATTCCACTGAGATTACATCCCTACTGTATCTTGGTTAAATAATAATTCCTATGAATGGCACTTCTTTCTCTTGCTGATTTAGCTTTCCCTCTAAAGGAAAAGGGCAAATGGAAAATATGAAAACGAAAATAGGGACCCATAGTATCATTCGGGCTCTGCTTGAAGACATATGCATGAATAATCATAAGAGAATCACAGTTTATATATAATCTGTCCTCGCAGCCAATGTTGAAATAGTAATTTGCTGTTAGATCGAAACAAACCCAGAAATATTTCATTAGTTGTAGTTATGGACTTTCTGGTGGTGCCATTTACACTAATAATGATGATAACTTAAGAAAGCAGATCAAGTTACTTTAATCTTATACCTTGCAACCCAAAAGTAAATATAGATGATATATACAAATAATACAATATAGGTTATATGAAATCTGATGGGGGTTATGATTAAGAACACAGTGGATATCACTGATCTAGCTTTTTCTCATCCATCAATCTGCTCTCTTCATATCATGTATTCGCAGAACTGCAGAGGCATCCCATGCAATCCATTCTTGGTTATTAAGTTGTCATCATTGATATATATGACATCATGTTATTATACCAGGACAGAATGTTCATGCATACATGCATCTCCGTAAACAGTTACATAGATTTGTATGGAGACAATGCATATGAGGAAAGCAGCCTTTCTTTTCACGCCCAGCTGCTGCCTCTAGGCTCTCAGCTCTGGCCAGTCTTAGTCTCAGTTCAGACTGTTCTGGTAAAGGAGGAAGAAGAAGCATGGGACTAACTATAGGTACAGTCATGAAAATATACAAGTACATTCTGTTTTTACTGTACGTACGTATAGTTAATGGAAGACATTCTTTCCCTTGGAAAATGACTGTTCGATAAAAATTGATGGTGGGGGGAATTAGTGTCAGAAGCTAGCCATGGCAAAGTGATGAGCTGAGAGGTTTGATCAGAAATTCAGAAGCAGCTGACATATGCGTGCGTACCAACCTCAGAACCTCACCACATTGTCGGTCTCTTTGTAATAATAATTCTCCCACAGTCCCACTGGGGGCGTGAGAGCTTCTATTGTATCAAACCCTTTGGAGCCTTGCTGCTCCGGAATATCTGTACAGGAACCTTAGCTATGTTTATTATAGCCCTTTATTCCTACACAAGTACTCTGCTGACCAGAACAAAAAAAATAAGAATACCTAAAGATTGAAGTTCATCTCACATATGAGGAAAAAAGAAATGTTATGTTTGTATAACAAATAAGGAGTTCAGGATCGATCGGACCGGCCCTGCATGTAGTTACGTACTATGAGTTGTATTTTAGGTTGAGATACTAAGTCCTGGGATTTGTGTTTGGTGCATGTATGTGTGTAATGCGTGTATTTCATTATTTCATAGTTGGCTTTGACTTAGAAAATAAAATAAGAAATTAACTTTGGAAGAAAGAATAATGCAAATAGTTTCGTTGAGGATGATACAAGCAAATTAATAATATCGTTAAGGGTGTCTTTGGATGGTGCTTATGTGGGCTGTCTCGAAAGAATGAAATATACTTGTATATATGGGAAGGACATTAGTCTAATCTTGTGAACGCACGTACGTTGCTTCCCAGGTTTTTATTCACATAATTTTGGACACGGGTGAAGCCGAGGGCGAGGCCTGATAGTTATGTTTCTCTCGTAGCTAGGAATCCCTAGCTAGGATGGTCTTTTTAGTTTTGTTTTCTTGGTTTTGGTGTGGTTTGTTTGTCGTCCTTTTTTTTGAGGGTGTTAGGGTATTGGTTTGGGTCGGTGTTGTTAGTGGTTTTAGTAGGGCTATGGTTGGTTACATGTCCGGGACTATATATTGGGGTTAACGTCGGTATTTTCTTGTTGTCAATATAATAGGGAGGTTGTCCATGCATATATAATGGCGGTATTGGTGTATAGTAATTGGTGAGGTTGTTTCTTCTTGAGGTTGGCTATAAGAAGGTATCGAGACTTTTGTATGGGGTTAGGAGTATGTTTCATTTGAATCAATTTCGGTTCATATTCATTGTAATCGTATGTGGGTAGGCAGGCCCGGACCTGAGATTTTGAGGCCTGAGTCGAACTCTCAGAGTTGGGCCCTTAATTTTTATATATATATATATATATAAATAGCATATAACATCTAAAAATATATAGGATTTTATGCAAAATATTTATTATGCAAATAGAATTCCAAAATCTTGATGGTTTAGTAATCTTAATTGTATTATAAATCTTATCTATACAACAAATATCTTACTTGTTTGGCTGCTTCTATTTAATATTTTAACTTTTTATGGGTACAAATTTAAAGTAGTAATTAATGGTTTGGCCCCTCATCACGTGTAATTGTCTTTGTTTTAGGATAGTTGTCTTTAATTCATGTCAGATTGCACAGCCAAAAGATTATTAAAAAAAATAAAATTTGGACAACTATAAAAAATATTTTTGGGCCCCTTAGATTTTTGGGCCCTGAGTCCCAAGCCTCTTGTGCCTCTATTTAAATCCGGGCCTGTGGGTAGGGAGGCGTGTGATGACTTGTTATCTACCACTGAGATCTCATATGGTTGTAATGGTTGGTTATTATAATATTAAGTTATCTTTCTCAAAAAGAAATCCGTAGGATGGTGTACGTATCATTACATTATATTGAATGGTGCATTTGATGATGTTGTAGTGTTGCCGGAATGATTTGGAATGGCCAGGACCGAATGGAAGTTAGAGATCACGAGGGTTTCTACTCGTTAAGGATTTCTATATCTATCCGGTTTCGGGGATAGGGTTTCTTAAGGGGCATAGGTTGCTTAATTTGAATCATCAAGCTGAGAGAGCAAGTGAGGTCTCGTAAAGTTCTTCAAAGATTCTAGTATTCTTGTTCTTGCATTCTCCTTACAGGACCGAGCCGAAGTAATGGCATAGTTTACGGTGATTTAATGGAATTTTCTTTATCCCGTAGCCCTAGCTAGCTTGATTTATCAAGAATAATATGGCATACTTATAGAGCACGCAGGGATATCGGATAACTACCATTCTTCAGGTGACCATTTCCCACGAAGACCAAGACATCGGTGCTCGCAGCTGCAGGAATGTAGGGGATGCACTGGAGGCCTCTGCTAACCGGTGTCCCAGCAGTTCCAATACCTGGAACGACTCGCAGCAGTCAAACCTCTAGCAGAAATGGATATCGAGGTCACAAGTCTTAACAATGCTTGAGGTACCGAGGCTAATTCTGATTCCATAACTAGGCATGTCGGTTTGTTGAAGCCTGGCGGGAGAGAAGAATCTTGAAGCCCACGGCGGAACGCAAACCACTGAGCTGCTTCTAAAAACCACGTCCTGTCCTCTAGTATATTCACATCCTCATCATGACATCCGGTATCAGTAAATAGTAATAGTGTAATACATTGTTCTGTCTCGTATCAAATGGCTTTGACAGATTGGATATTGTGTGCAACCTATTTCTTGAAGACTGCCCTATTCACGTCTTGTTTCTTATTTTTCATTTGCAGTCATCCGTGTCTGACCCTACCCTGTCAAGTTCAATTAAATTCAAATCACTTTTCATCACAGTTCCTGATAATTTGACACCATGAATTCAATCCATGCTTCTTCTAGTATAGTTTCTCACGACGGGAAAAGCATGGCATGCGTCCTGGATCAAGTGTGTCCTTGGTCAATGTTTGGCTCCAAGTACATGTTTAAACATGAGACTAAGGGTACTTTTGGTACCCGGTATTACCTAAGTCAGTGTTAAATAAGGAGTGAAACAAGATTAATCCCATGTTTGGTCTCTCTCGGTACTAATATTAATGGGCTTAACTAGGACCTGTTTTCTGATTTCTCCTCCTTAGCCGGTGTTAGCGTGGGTACTCCGATGAGAGGCCCTTAGCTAAGACCTCACTAACCTCTCTCAGTTCGCATCGCCTCCTCCACAACTCTTCTCTCTTCTTCTTCACCTCCTCTCTGCAACACTCTTGTTTGCCCAAATGGACCAACCACAATAAAACTTGGCTCCAAGTACATGTTTAAACATGAGACTAAGGGTACTTTTGGTACCCGGTATTACCTAAGCCAGTGTTAAATAAGGAGCGAAACAAAATTAATCCCATGTTTGGTCTTGTAAGAAGAAGAAGAAGCTCTTCCTTCTGATGAGCCACCACCCTCCACTCAAACCGATGATCCTCCCGTTGAAGAAGAAGAAGAAGAAGCTCTTCCTTCTGATGAGCCACCACCCTCCACTTAAACCGATGATCCTCCCGTTCCTGATCCTCCATTCGATCCCAACCGAAGTATCTATCTCTCTCTCTCTCTCTCTCTCTCTCTCTCTCTCTCTCACATTTACGGCTTTGACTGTGTTTTCGTTTCTGGGTTTGTTGAAAGATGTGAAATTTTTCACAATTGAGATAGGATTTGGGGTCTGATGTCTTGTGGGTGTATAAGGACTTGACTTTCTATAGGAGATTTATCACACTGAAAATCTAATGGTTAAAAAGATAAATGAGACTTGGGATAGATGAACCATTGTATCGTCTTCTTTCGAATTTTGTCTTAGGCTCTAGCATTCATCATAATCTAAATAGCATTGTGGCTAAAGGTAATGTCTATGTGTGATAGGAAGCAGAAGATGGACATCTTTTTGTTTACATTAACCGATTTTAAATTTTATAGCTACATCTATATCATCACTGTAATTTGACTCTCAGATATAATGGAGTTTGATATAAAGGATGGAACACGCGGTATGCAAACTGACTTGAAACTTTAGTCTTCAAACCCAATTAATGATATTTCCCAGTAACTACTTCAGAGAAGATTTTGTGCGACTTATAATGAACATTATAATGAACAGTTTTTCTGGCTTCAACTTAGGTTTTCAATTCCACAGTTCTCTGGGAATGGGAATGGTCATTTCCATTATTAGACCAGAGATGATTCTATCAATTTACTTCCTTTCAGTTCAAGCACCATCTAATCTAGCTACAATGCAATTCACCAACGAAAAATAAAATCAAATTCAGGGGGGCACATATACGGTTTCAGAGAACGGAACTTCAACTCTGCATTGCAAGCCACAGTTCAAATTTGATTTCAAACATGGCCAGTTATACAGGTTCACTTGCATGGTTATAAAATCATATTCAGGCTCGCTTGCATGCTAAAACCAAAAGTGGGCAAGACCAGTGGAAACTAGAACAAACTGATAGCAGAGTATCAGATAGTGAGTACAAATACAAAACTGCATCAATGCAGCATCAATCATCACCACCAAAATTACAATCACAAAAACAATTCAAATCATTGTGAAGCATGAAAAGATGCAAATCAGGGTTGTAGAAAAAAAAAAGTACTCTCAAACAGAACTCGAAGGTGATTTGAGAGAAAACAAGAAAATGCAAAAGCAATCTTCTAACAAAAGCAACTTGCAGAAGGTGATACTAGACTGAAAAACAAGTGTATGAACCTGAATCTTTGTCTCATACAAGCATAAGTAATCAGCCCCTATTGTTCATTCCCATCAAGAGCAAGCTGGCTAGGGAGAAAAACAAATGGATGAAATATAGACATAAGAGAATGACCCGATTTAGAAATTGATCGTGACCACCCAGATAAACGGAAAAGAGAAATTTAATGCCAGAACTTGGTACCCAAGAAACACTTGATCTCACAAACAACACGACCACCGTTTTAATAAATATATGGGAAAAGAAACCAAAAAGCAACAGACCAATGTTGGGTTTGATTTTCAGTCTGATTCCCTGGGATACTGGGACATAAGCTTCCAACAGTGGAATATTGAAGATCGCATCCACGCATAATATGCATGTCCCTTATTCAAGTATCTAAGAATGAAGCTGCTAAGCGCACAAATCATCAAAAGAAGCAAATAGTTACTTCGAAACTAAACCCGCACCACAGGCAAGCTCACACATCATCAAAAGAGGTAAAATAGTTCCTTAGAAACTAAAGCCACACCACAGGCTAGCTCACAGATCATCAAAAGAAGAACATTAGTTCCTTAGAAAATAAAGCCGCACCACAGGCTAGCTCACGATTAATACAACCACAAAATATGATACACCTTAGTTTTACTGTTCATTACGGTTATTAGATCAGTTGTGGGAGATCTCAATAAAAAAATATTACCTTTACTGTAAACTGCAGTCCACACTCAAATAGCAGGTATTATTTCAGAAATTAGTTAATTCATGCGAGAGATCACCACCAATACCAGCAAAAGCTTCACGACATAACAATGACCTAAGAAAGGAACAAACACTGGAGTACAGTACAAAGTACCAACAAGCAATGCAATTAATGTACTGAAGTTTCAGAACTAAGAATCTGGAGAATACGAAAACCACATTGATATAAATAAACCCAATTTTTCTAGAGCTAGTCTTATTCAGCTACACCACAATCAACAGATATACACATGAAGCAATAATTATCAAAATATAAACTTATTATGTCAAACACCAATGTATATTCAGCAATAATTCATAAGGGAAATGAAGTCTACCAGACACTCATGTTCCGTTCCACGCTTCTCTTAACGATCATATTTTATCAATTTTATCAGCCTTGATGACAGGGTTTGCCTTTGCAATTGCATCCTGGCCTGCACTCTTGTAATCAAACATGCAGTTATGAGAGTTGGAGTACCGATGCAGGGAACAAAATGTATCACCACATCTGCACTTGAACCCCGTTAGGCCAACCCGCTTTCTACAAAAGCTGCACCTATTTGCGGGGCGCTTCTCGGGGTTCTCCGAAGTCGTCCCTTCTTCAACTTGACTCTGTCTAACTTCTTCAACTACTTGTTCAACATGGGACTTATTCACCACATTTGCCCCACCCTCACCAACCTTATTCTCCACAATCACGGTACCCTCCACCGCACCTTTCGATTGCGTTAGTAAAAACTCCTTGTAGCATTTGGAGCAGAGATCATTAGTTTTGGCACTTCCATAATACCCACAATTATTCACACAAAGAATGGGAGCATTCGAGGGCTCAATGCCAGTCTCATCAAGCTTCCTCTTCTGTGATTCTTGCTCCATTATTCGACACAGAAAGAAATCAACTCCAACCCAAACAAACCCCACAAAACCACAACTTCTCAATCCAATTTCCCACGCAACCCTTGTTCCAAATCCCCCAAAGATTCAAACTTTACCTGAAAACTCACCAAAAAAACCAAACCCAGATCAGCAAGCAATCCATTTGAAACCGGCCGAGTCCATAATTGAGGGTCTCAGACTCCAGCACACACAAAACCCCTATAAAGTCAAAACCCAAATCAGCTAAAAAACGAACAAAGAAAACCCAAATCAAAACCAAACCAGAAATAACAATTAAACATTCCATGCATGCAGAATTGCAAATCATCCATGATAACAGATAGAACAGAATGAAAAATTGAGGGAGGTGGTTCCAGATCGTGATACCTGAAAGGGGACAGCAGTGATTCAGCGGAGGAGAGAGAGAGAGAGGTGGTTGGGGATTTGAGAAGTGAAGAGTCTCTAAGTCATCAACTGATGAGAAGGTGTGTGGGGATAGAGAGAAAAAGGATGATGAGAAAGGGTGTGTTGGAAACTTGGAATTGAAAAGCTGGAAACCTCTTTATTTTATTTTTAAAAGAAAAGAAGAAGAAAGAAGAAAATGGGTTTGTTTTCGGTGTACGCGTGTGCTTATCAGTTCATGCTGCGGTTGCGGTCGGACTGACGTGGACGTTTGACAGAACCTCCATCCTAACCTGATCCAATCAACTTATCCTACCTTCTGTTGATGTTTTTTTTTTTGAAGGACTTGGTTTCTCTGAGAAATTTTAAATACACACTTTTAATTTCTTAATACACATTTTTATTATTTTATGTTTCTATTGAGATTTTATAAGTAAGTTAAATGACCAAAACATACATCTATTATTAAAAAAAAAATCACGCTAGAAGTATTTTTTTCAACGTCTTCTACCCTAAAATCGCTGAAAGCACGTCTTCTCCCTTAACCCAAATTCTTCTCCACAATTCATTTGGGTTGTTCTTTTTTTTTTTTTTTTTTTTTGTATCCTTATCAGCTTTAGTTTGATCTTACAGATCATATTGTCAAATACTGCATCTCTATCAGCTTTAATTTGATTTTGTAGATCATATTGTTAAGTACTGCATCTTTATCATGACATGTTTTATCGAATAACTAGCTATCTATGTTTAATAGCTATTGTACTTCTACAGTTGTACTAGCTTGTGAATTTTGAAAACTTGTATTGGTGATTTGGAGTTGGGATATAACAATAATCATTTGATTATAAATTGAACGATGATAGCAAAAATTAGACGAAATAATATGTAAAAAGAGATACCAAATAGTAAATATATATTAATTATATTAAATAACGGAATATTTCATAAATTAAGGGCATTTTAGGCAGTTTGGGATGTGTATTAAGTATAATACTGAAATGAAAAATTTGATAGGTGGTGTATTAAGTAAAGGATGTGTATTAAGATATTAGGGGTGTGTATTTAAAATTTCTCTTCTCTGCTTGGGTTTTTATTTGCCTGGATCTGCTTGGGTTTTTCCCTAAGCCTGTCACGTCATGGTATCATAATCCAGTGGATAGAAATACAAGTCTTCCAAAACTGAAGTTGTGCCGAGAAGTATGTGATTTTTATCTCACTTCCTCTGCAACAAAACCCAGATTCATCCCCCTCTCTCTCTAGTCTCTATGCAGAAGAAAAAAGAACAAAGTCTTCGATCTATCTATTTGCAGCCAACATGAATTATGCAATTACTCTAGTTCCTATTAAGTTTGATTATAGACGACAAACGAACGCGAAGCAGTAGCATTTGAGAGGAGCCCATCTCCAAACTCGATCAAGTTCATGCATTTCTACAATGAATCTGAGCTTTGATAAATTTCTGGGTTCTAGTGTTATGTCATCAAATTGTTTTCTTGTCCTTTCAATCTCGATTGTTTGGTTTGTGTTTTTGATTGATTTGATTCAAGTTTATGAGCTATTATATTGAATTTTCTTCTTGATGGATTTCAACCCAAAATATAAAATGCTCTTTGGCTATGAGGTTGTTTGAAGATGCTTTGGATCTGTGTTCTATGAGTTTGGGTTAATTGGAAAGCATATTAGAGAGGAAGACAGGGGAATAGATAAGCTGTTTCATGTCCATGTTCGTGTTTTGTAAGTTTTCATTTAGAACCGTTAGATGCCTTTGTGGTGACGTGGCAGGCTCAGAAAAAACCCAAGCAGATCCAAGCAAATAAAACCCAAGCAGAGAAGCCAAGTCCTTTTTTTAAAGGTAAGCGGGGAGATAGTTCCGTTGATCAACCAAACAGTCGTGAATAGTCTAAAGACCATATAAGCACAAAATAAAAGACTAAAACAAACTAGAGAGAATGACATACTACTACCTTAAACAATATCATATTACATAAAACTTACCTTTCAAAATATTTAGACAAATAAGAACACATCCAAAGCCTAAAAAGAAATGTGACGGATTTAATCCATCAACATTCACATGAATTTACCAATTAAAACTAACTTGTTATCAAAATTACAGTAATGGCATCGTTGACATAAACTATAACTCTCTCTCCCTTAAAACTAATTTTATTTCGTAGATACCTCTCTCTCTCTC
>NC_020491.1:11787277-11791665 GCF_000184155.1 Fragaria vesca subsp. vesca
CTCTCTCTCTCTCTCTCTCTCTCTCCTCTCTCTCTCTCTCTCCTCAAACTAGATCCGCCGGTGCTGGAATCACAAGGTGGCAGAGTACTAGTCGAAGAATGAAATGGATGAAATGATTGACAAGCCTTAGATGCCCATGCATAAGATTACGGCTTCGCTAGACAACCTGGAACTCACAACCTAACTTCTCCAAACACAACATTGATATTTGTGTGGTTCTATGGTCAGCTGACGTTAGATCACACCAATTTAAATCCAAGGGCTGAGAGATAATGAAGTTAAATTGAACTATAATTTATTAATTTGTATTTTGAATCATTTTCAGTTACTATATCCTCTAAATTTTCTACACACGCATCTTCTCCCAATCTCCTTGTCTTCTCCATCTCCTCTTCTCACAAATCTCATGGCAAGATCAACACCCAATTTTCATGATTTCCAAATGTCCATTCTAATTTCCAATTTCCAATTTTCGTAACCTTCTTGCATGTTTCTCAAATTCGAGCATAGTGAGATTATCAAATCACAAGAAGAACAATACATTTTCTGGCCTTGAAGCTGAGCTGACTGTGAGGAAGCCGAAGACACCCAAAACACCAATACCTTCAAAACCCGATTCAAGAGAGAGGGTGTAGAAGGTGGAAAGCGAAATTTGGCCCTCCATCTGTGGATAATGTAACGCCCCGTATCTAACTTTACCTATTTACTTGATGTTTCTACGAGTAACTGAGGAATTTAACCATGCTCGGTAACCTAGTAAGGTAATGTTCAAGTTTATTTTCGAGTTTCTTTCAAAAAGCCAAATTCTTCTGTTAAGACCCCGATGTCGTAGTATGCGAAGTTCACCGATGTCTTTGGATTATTTTTTAGAGCTTCGAGCTATTTTCTACGATTTATCAAAGTTTGGTACAAAGAAATTAATTTTCTGAAATTAGAAAATAACTCATTTAATCTGGACCGTCAGATCAATTAGGGTTTTAATCTCAGCTGTTGACTCAAGTATAAAAGAGAAAAGATGGGTTGACTTCGGTAAAAAAACCCACACTCTGTGTTGACATGAGCCCAGACTTCTCTCTCTTCCTCTCCTCCTGCCTCCGCCATCTCCGGCGCGTTGTCGCCGATTCCAGCCACCTCAAACGACAAGTCCACCACCAAAATGATCCTCTCCTTCTCTTCTACCTAACCCAATCCATTAAACTCACGTGCAGTTCGATTCAAAGCCAAATCGAGTGGGTGAAGCCTCAGCTGTTTTCCAGCGAATCCTCGAGATTCCGACCACGAGCTGACGAGTGGATGGTAGGGTTAGCTTCCTCTCTTCCTTCTTCATATTCTGGTTCTTTATTTTCCTCGATTTGAGCCCTAATCCCAAAAACCCTCCTTTTGTTTATCTGGGTTTCTCGAGGTCGTTCTCCGGCGAGGCCGTGCAGCGTCTTCCTTTCTTTCTACGTCCCTCTTCCTCCTTCCTACTGTCATCGTAGTGACCAGACGAGGATCTTGACAAGCCTAGGAGATGGATTGAGCTACTGGTCTATGGATTAGAGCAGATTGAAACATATTGATTTTGGAGCAATCAGAGCAAAAAGGTGGATTTGGGTAGATCCCGGCAAGTCGCCGGAATTAGGCGAGATATTCCGGCAAATCACCGGAATCTGACAAGCAATTCGGGCAAGTCATCGGAATCTGACGAGGGACTCCAACTAAGGTAGTTTTCCGGCAGGAGCTAATGAGATAGTTTTCGAGGACATTATTTCTAATTCGAATTGTACTTCCGAAATGGGAAAATTTGGGTTGTAATCGGAAAACTTGCTAAGTTAGGAAAGTTTCCATTTTAGGAAACATTCCATTTATAGAAACTTCCCATTTATAGTAATTTAGTGGGTTTTCCAGATTAATGTGTTATGTATGTTTTTGAGTCCTTGAAATTACACTAGTTTGATTAATCAAAACTGAAGGTTACCAAAATGATCTATTTAGCGTAAAGGTTAGGTATCCTTAGTGATTCATGAATTATTAAGCGACACCCAAGTGTGTAACGGTTAGTATGACGTTTGATGAAATGACTCGGATCGTTAAGTCAAGGGTTAATCTGGTAAATGTCGAAAGTCGAAACAGCGTTAATCGGTCAATCTTGGTCAATCCAGGAACCTTAGTCAAACTAGGATAGGGGTTGAGTCCATAATTGTTTCAGAGTTCGGTCTGACCGATTTGTTTTACAGCTTATCATCAGGCGTGAGATTGACTTGAGGATTGAGATTTTTGGAGGCAGTGCTCGAGGAGTGTTTCGAGCATTGGGAAGCTTAAGCCTATTACTGTGAGTGGACGTTTGTTTTAAATTAAATGCATGCAATGGTTTTATATTTAATGATTGATTTTATTTTACTGAATCTTAATTAGTGGAATTGATTTCCTTTTGTGAAATATTTTCGTGAAGTTATTTTCGGAAGTAAATATTCTTATTTTAATTGTTAACTTCGCTATTTGGAAAGTTACCAAAAATGAGATTTTCGGTAGAGTCGTATACATATTGTCTTCTTTTATAATTTGCAATTTTCATTAATTTGGAAAGTTACCCAAAATAGTTTTAATTGTTAACTTCGCTATTTGGAAAGTTACTAAAAATGAGATTTTCGGTGGAGTCGTATACATATTGCCTCCTTTTATAATTGACAATTTTCATTAATTTGGAAAGTTACCCAAAATGGAATTTTCGGTGGATATATATATATATAAAGACAGTATGTATATAAATGCTAGCTAGCCATACGTGTCTGTCCGTCATAATGGTGTAGCGATTAGCGGCCCTTATAGTGTGACGTGAGTGTGGGACGCAAGCGTTGTAGCCCTATATGAATGTAGGAATTCATATAGAGGGTAATAGGCACGTATATACACCCGTCTTTTCCGCCATAATGGTGCAGCGATTAAACAGCACCATTATGGTGTGACGTGAGCGTGAGATATAAGTGTCGTAGCTCTGTATGAATTAGAATTCATACATGGAGTATTCAGATGTGTGTAAATACATACTTATATACTAGAGCTTGAAAGGCTCAATATCTTATAGTATTAGAGATTAGCGGAGCTAGTCGCGTATTTCAATATTTGTCAATTTTGCGCTAGTCGCGTATTTCAATATTTGCCAATTTCTGAGTTAAGAGTTTTACTATTTATTACATGCATCGCAGTTTCCCTGAAGAAATTAAATCGGAAAAGTCTTATTTAATTATTTGTTTATTTTAAATTTTATTTTTTTCCACTCACTCTAACGTTTTCAAATGCTTCTCCCCTGGGCTCTTCGGTTTTAAATGCCCAGTTTGCAGGTTAGCTTAGTTGAGGTCAAACGTGCATGGAGTCGATGCATAGTCTATAATATAGCTTCCGCTTATTTGTATATTTCTGTTTCATTCCTTCACTATTAGAGTTGCTATGATCCTATGAATGTTGGTTGTGAGATTATTTTTAGTTTAGCACATAACTTGGGAGGTGTTGTGAATTTGGGGAGCACGGATGCTCCAGGAGTATAAGGTTGGAGTTTGAAGTGTTTTCTGGTGTTTTAGGAAGAGTTGTCAATTTTCAAATAAGGTTATGCCGAATTTTCGGTAGCATCTCCTTTAGAGGTGGTCCTCGCATAGTTTGCTTCGGATTGGGTCTTGACAAATAATCTCCACAAGGTACCCACATTAAATACCTTTCAGGACGATCAAAGACCCTATGTGCTTTAAGAGTAGCAACCCAGCCTCAAACCAATGAAAACACACCCATATCGACACACCAAAACATAACAAGAATGTGAAAGTTACAGTCTTGAAGATCAGGTTGTGGATGAAAGGTCATGAACTAAGTTCAATTGGAGAGATCACTGGTACTCAGCTTCTCTTATTGAAGATTCAGACCCTAAATTGCCTACCCCATTTCAAGTTCTGAACAAGTAATAAGATTTGGGTAACGAAACTCTTCCGTGTTCGGCGAAAACGGTCTTCGTCTTCAACAATTTTTACCTAGGTTTGTGAGAAGACACAAAAGAGGAGACAAAAGAGAAGACGTCTTTGGGAAAGTGATAAGAGTCTTGATCTTGTTCCCAACTAATAATTAAAAGTGATTAAAAAATATAAAACACTAAATTAAACTTGATTATATCTCCGCCCAAGAATTTAAACGAGCTATGATCTGACGGTAAGTGACCAAATCCCCCTTGGTCAGTCACTAACCAGGTGAACGAGACTGTGATTACTTAATAGAGAAAGGACGTCGCACAACTAAATTCCACATAAACTCTAACCCTAGCCTGTGTTAGAGAGAGAGAGAGAGAGAGAGAGAGAGAGAGAGAGAGAGAGAGAGAGAGAGAGAGAGAGAGAGAGAGAGAGAGAGAGAGAGAGAGTAGTAGTTAG
>NC_020491.1:11791685-11811808 GCF_000184155.1 Fragaria vesca subsp. vesca
TTTTTGTTGCTGCTTTTTTATGTATATGTTTTTCTTAGTTATTGTAGAGCATGCATTAAAAAAGAGAGCATATTGTAGAGAAAATTTACATAAAAAATTTGAAGAAAAGATCAATATTTTGCAGTTTTGAAAAATCTTTTGAACAGTTGATAGACGTACACCACTCTCTTTACTAAACTTTTATTCCTAATATGAGAGCCTTTCTGCTAGTGTTTTCTAGCAATAACGGTCTTGGTACTTTGGCCGACAGAAAGGGATTTTCTTCTCTCACTGATGTTTCTGATGATTGAGGTGGTGAGGTTTTCTAAGTTGGGTTCGTAGTGCACCAATCGGTTCTTAGATTATGGTAGTTGTTTTCTTTGCTCATCCTTCTTGGCCGTCTCGATGGATTTGCAAGGGTGGGTCGGTTATTTGATGCCTAATTGCAACTTACACATAATAAGAGCATGCTCATCAAAGAAATGGGAAGTATTTATGCCCAAGTTATCGTACCATGGGGATTAGTGGGTAGCCCACAATCCTAAGTTTGTCTGAACAAAAATCACCTAGCAAATAAATAAAAGGGAAAAGAAAATAGAGGAATATGTTACTCCGAGGCACCAGGCCTTAGTAATGCTCGGCCTTGGTTCGCACCAAAGCCTAATCAATATTAAATGTCTAGTGATAACTATTTAAAATGAGTTGAAATTGTTACTAATATTGATTTTGAATTTGTAGTAACTAAATGCAATAATTTTTTACTCACCAACTAAACTAGATAAATGAATGAAAAGTAAGAAATTAATATGAAAACGGGATTCGTAGCTACAAATGGATCATAACCCTAATCCAATGCTCTAGATGTTAACTTAATAGACATGCAATTTCATAAAGATGATAAAAGCCGTACCTAAGGCTTTTCAAGGCTCGAGGTCCGAAATTCCCCCTTTAATTGTATTCCTACTCCAGTTCAAGGGCCGTAGAAACTCACTTGGCATGAACGTTAGAGCCATTTCAAGAGTCGCTAACTCATATCAAGCGGTCTAAAGGTCATGGAATTAGGCTACCAAGCTTACCATGACCGCGGTAAAGCAAATCATGTAGTGAACCATGCTTGTGTTACCACGAATACTAATTCAAGGTTCTAGCTCAAAAATCTAAGGTTGTCATCCCCTAAATTTTAATCTAGAAATATCAAAACACATACCGAAGAGTAGCATAACACAAGCATCCAAATATTATCAAATTGCATATATAAATTAAACTCAAGTATATATTACATCAAATTTGGGCAATGAAACACAACCCTAACTCCCAGCAAAGAGTATTACTCACAACCTATTATTATTGACATAACAATTACAAAATTAAAAGAGATAAGATTAGACGAATGTAGGAGAAAACATGAATAGTTACAAATAGCTAAAAAAGTAGCATGACTAATATTGATTTACAACCCCAACAATTACCCAATCCTTGAATCTTGGAAACGTAGAATCTTTGAAGTTTTGAGTGAGTAATAGTTGAACTACCCAAAAGAAACTAAGTTAGAAAAATGAAATGATGGAGAGGTTACGAGTGAGAGAGCCGCCCTAAGTCTGCCCTCAATTTTGAATAACAGTTGTGGTCTTGTGTGAGAGAGTAAGAAGATTGAACCAATTAAAGGGGGTGCTCTAGTCTCGGGTGTGTGGTCATGGAGAGGATATGATGCCACGTGGTAGTTGATGATTGGAAGGGAGAGGGAAAAAATTGTTGTTCATGTGAGACCAAAGAAATGGTTGCTCCCATATCTGATTAAACCAAATCTGGTTTAGAGCATCTCGAATAGCTTCCTAAAAGTTTCTCTAAAATAGAGAAACAAAAGTTAAAATCTCAAGAAAAAAATTACGCTCCAACTCCAATGGCTTCCCTAATTTGGACATTTCGACATTTATTATAACAATAAAATATGCTACATCATTATTAATTATAATAAAAAAATTTATATATTTTATTCTAACAATAAAATACTCAATCAAATATTATATATTTTTTTTCTTTTCGTTAGAGCACATGAGGAATTTGAGAAATTTTATTAACACATCCCTAAATGTTAGATACACATCACTTTTTTATACAAATTAAATAAGACTTTGTATTTACATAAAATTACCAATAGAGACATTTATATCAAAAGAAAAGAAACCTAGTTGAAAAATATATATATCCCGCTTAAGGCTATTATTCTCTTCTATGAGAACAACGTATGTGAATCTACCAAGCCCTAATAAAAAATAGTTAGCGACAACCATAGTTTCAAGTAAAAACTAAAGACAACGTAATAGATTCCAGTGGTATTTCTCAACCCCTAAGCGAGGCATGACTTCTCTATCTTTGATTAAAATTTATCTACTAAAAAATTTAGATTTTAGGGTTTGTTGTTTGATTAGATAGTACAGATTGAAGTTGGAAAATTTATTTTTAACTGTTCACACATGCTAGGTTGTTCAAAAGTGTAATACCCCAAATTTTAATATTATTTTCCTTGTATTATTTCCAAAATTAATGAAGGATTATTTGTGGAAATTCTTTAGTTGTGCGAAGTTGAAGTTTCGGGAGTAAATTTTAAGGTGCTTTGACTTTTAAGAGGCCAAAATTTGACTTTATTTTCTGTAAGTTATTTTCAAAAATTTTCTTCATGAAAATTGTAGAGTTTGGCGATATGAGTTCGTAGACACGTGGCACGTGTAAAACGGATGTCGTATAAAAAAGTTATGATCAGAGGAAGTTAGTTTCCGATTTTGGAAGGTATATAAATAGAAAATTATGTAGGTTATTTTTGGAAACCCTAAAATTGCAGAATGACCCCTGCAGTCTCTGTCTCTCTCTCTCTCTCCCGTCTCCATTTTCTCCCTCAAACTTCTTCTGGCCAAACTCGGCCATCCAGCGACGGATTTGGGCGTGCTTGGTATCGTTGGAAAGCTCTCACTCCCCTCTTTCTATTCATGCCAGCCTCACACCCTATGGAGCACTGTGCACGGCGCAGCAAGGCCCGCAAGTTACTGCTGCCGCCGGCGGTGAAGCTTTGACCTATTCCGGTGACATCGAGGTTTGAGGCCCCATATCTGAAAGTTCTTGTCCTTCTAAGCATGATGATACCAGCCTTGAATCCCAATTCGAAGCGTGGAGCTTTTGAGTTCAAAGTGCTCATTGTTTCTTTCCGGCGACGTTTCCCGCCTCTTTCCCGCCGAATTGGCTTTGTCCACATGTATGAAAAGTGTTCTATTTGATGTGTTCTACAAGTTTCATGTTGTGAGTTTCCCCAAATTTTGAAGTTGGTGGAGGTGCGTGGGGCTCACTCGCCGCCGCCTGTGGCGGCGCATGTCCGGGCAGTTTGAGGGGGTTTGGTTGCTGTGTTAGCTAGTCATTGTAGTTGCTAGTGTGTTGTTGTGTGTAAAGGCTAAGTGTTGATTAGGTTTTACATCTTGGTGCTATGTTATTATTTGTGTTAATTAGGTTGTAAACTTTAAAAGTTTGAACTGGGAGGCAACATGGTTGTTGTCGAGTGTCCAATGACCTTGGGAGGTCTCGGAGGAAGGATTGCCCTCCTTTGGGTAACCTTTAAGCTAAGGGTTGGTTAAGGGTACTTTGATCCTTGTTGAGTGGTTACTAAGGTTATAATTTGTGCTAATTAGGTAGATTGTGGAGTTGTTAGTGAGCTTGTTCATTGTGTTTTTGTTGAAGACGTAGCGGGATTATTAAGTGAGTAACATCTCACTAAGGTTCACTTAGGACCAATTATTGATGAATTATTTATTGATGATGATTTATGATAACTATTGTGTTGATGGGAATCACCTAAAAGTAAGAGAATTCAAAAGAGAGAAATAAGGAAACGCAACAATTCACAATCCAACAAATCATAATGAATTCCTGCAAAAAGCATAGTTCAGGAATTCCACAAAAAATATACAATTAAGATTAAAGGATCTCCTGCGGATAAGCATAGTTCAAGAGATACTCAAACCAAAGAATTTAAATGACATCACATAAGAACATCACACAATCATTTCTCTACTGTTACTTATGGGTTCGTCAACGCATAGTCATCCCCCATAAGTAACTAAACAAACACGTACTCATGGGTTCGTCAACACATAGTCATCCCCCATGAAGTACCGACAGACTAGAGCTCTATACTGACCGTAACCAATCACCTGGCCAAGGCTTGGTTCCCGGTCCACCATGAAGGCTCCTAATCTAATGCACACAATCACCACTAAGGCACACAACCACAACTAATGCACAACAATCACCACTGAGGCACCATTTCACTACTAATGCACACAATCACCACAAAGACACACATCCAATTATAACCTATGATCAGAAGTCCTTTTGAAAGATTTTATTTTAATCAGAAAACATATTTTCACTTACCCATGAGCCATTGACGATCAAACTCATTTATATTTAAAAACAAATCATTTTCCTTCAAGGACAACTTCACAATTAGCAATAAAAAATTATAAAATAAACTCGGTTCCTTTATGAACCCATATGAGCTTTACTCACAATATAATAATATCATCATCAGAATCATTATCAACACATCATCATCATAATTAACATCAAAATAAATAGGTCACAAAGTGGACCTTGGTGAGATTTTACTCACCTCAACTCCCGCTGCGTCTTCACAAGCATAACACCAACTTTGTCAATCACCTAGATAGCACAAATCAACTTAGTGACTAACAAAACAAGTGATTAACTTTATGACCAACTTAGTGACTAACAATCAAGTGATTACCCTTTACACCAACTAGCTAAAACTTAACCTAAAGAACGAGGCAATCCTCTTACGAGACCTCCCAAGGTCATCGAAACCCTATGAACAGCCTATGGTAACCAATAAATGATTACCTCTATGTTCAGATTCCATAAACCAACATCGAAAGAAAACGAATTCCGGAAAAGCCCCAACATACTCAAGCAACTCTGAAACCTACAATCTACATGTTCACGTACTCGTATCGACAAGCACAACCTAACAATTACTCCTAACCATCCAACCTTTGCCGGAGGCACCGCCACGCGCCACCACAGACGGCGGCGAGTAGGTCTCACGCACCACCAACAAACCTGCAACAATAGCACACTCACTATACCCAACATGAACATCAAGGCAAGGGGAGCAACTTTCATACCTAGAGTAACCGCCCATTTGGTTGGGGCACGCCAGAAAACTGGCCGGAAGGTTGGAAATCCACCACCTCAACTCTACACCGTGAGTCGAGCTTTAAGACTACCCGAAGTCGAACAAGGACGCTAAGGAGCTCCTATCCCGACCTGTTTCAATCCCCGTTGCCGCCGTACACGGCCGGAAAAACTCTCTGGTCGAAGTTTGATCCGCCAACCTCACTGTGGCGTTCGATTCTCGCAATCCGACCCGAGTCGCTCTCACCCACCTACACAGGGAGGATCACGCCGAGGAGAGGAAAAAAACCTGACCGGTGCCGCCGTCTGAGTCGGCCGAAAAATCTGGGTAGGGTCGGCTGGGAAACTCGGATACTGAAGGTGAGGCGGGAGAGAAGAAAAGAGGAGAGAGTGAAATGCGGGAAAAATGAGGGAACCCTAGCACCTTTTCATAGATATACTAAAAATTCCCGAAAGCCACAACACTTCTGTTGACCATAACTTTCTCATATGAAGTCCATTTTATATGTGCCACGTGTCTACGAATTCGTATCGTCGTACTCTACAACTTTCATGAAGGAAGTTTCTCGAGAAAACCAACAAATAAAAAGTCAACCCTAAGACCCTTAAAGAAAAGAAACCCTTTCGGGTAATTTATGCGTCCAAACGCTTCCGCTCTTCCTTCGAACCTCAAAACACACTAACGTCTAACTCTAAAATTTCCAATTAATATTAGAAACTAATATCAAATTTATGGGGTATTACATCTTATTTACTCTATTTTGAATTTTATTGTTTTATGGTGATTCGCAAACTAAGTTCTAAAGCAGGAATTACCAGTCTTATCTTATGTGATGTAAGGTTGAGATTATTTTTGAGAGTTACTCATACAAGTTTTTTAGCTTACCGAGTTTGTTATTTACAACCCGGTGCACCAATTCATGGTGTAGGGGTTAGACATGCAGGTGTTGATCAGCAGGGTTGAGGCAGACGCATAGCGGCAGAATTTTAGTTTCTGTGCACTTTATTTTATTTTTTTATGGCAGTTTGTTTTTAAGCTCATGTGAGCGATTTTATTATTACTAGACTTTTGAAGTTGATGTAATTATGGAGATGTATTGTTTAACTCGGTTGATGAGTTGTTGACATTTACATTTCTACTATTTGATTTTAGTTTGTTTGGAAGTTGTTTGAGCAGGTTTTGAGATATTAAGATTTGTGAGTTATATCATGCCCAAATTTTTGAAATTTATCCATCGAAAATTGGGGTGTGACAAAAATCATTTACGTTTGAAAACCAAACAAGAACTTAGGATGATGCTATATATAATTATATATATACTCTTCTAGTTTGCTTGTCATTGATCTAACTCAATAAGAGAGATCTCAAGCAAAATCGTGTCCTCGTGACGCAAGAGATCTCAGTAATGTGAATTTTCTTTTAGATCTAGAAAATATGTGTATTTAGTGAATGAATTGTGTATTTAATAAATAAATTGTGTATTTTAAATGAGGGTACTGTATGAAATTTAGGTATGTGTATCTAGTAAAATGTTAAAACAATAAAGTTAATAGGTGGTGTATTAAGTATGGTATGTGTATTTAGTAATTAGGGATGTGTTAATAAAATTTCTCGAAGAATTTATATATGGGGAAGAAAGACTTTGCTGCAAATTTGTGAAATGAATCATTATTTTTTTAGCACAAATAAGGTTTTTAAACACTGGAAATGATTGTCAATACATAGGGTTCTTATACTAAAAAACAAATAGTCATTACAATACGCTTAAACCACAAATAAATGAAAAAAACTAATGGTAGCAGTAGAAACAATATTCGTCACCAAGATGCTTGCAGTACTTGACGAATGAGCCGTATGCATCAATGGCTAGAGATTCTAAATATACAAATATATTTTAGTGCTCCCACAACACAAATCGGGAAATCATATCATCACACACATTGAAACAGATCACACATGCATTCAAATTCCACAAATACAGATATACAATTACACTAACATGAGATCAATTTCCCATCAAACAAATAACCCAACTGAAAGACTTCCAGAATCAAGCCAAAATACTGAAGAACATAAACAAACATAAATGATATTATGAAATCACATATTTCATCTTTAAAACTGAACCAAAACCAACAGACCATTAGAAATATAAACTCAAAACAAAAACCACTCGAGGAGTTCTTTGATAGGGGGTGATTGACCTAGCAACCGTCTTCACCTATAAATATCAAATATAGGTTAGCTAAAGCCTTCAACAAAATAAACAATATAGATAATGATGTGGCTTCCATACCCAACAACTTCACCATGCATTTATCCTTCTCCGCCCACTGATTTATGAACTGTTTTTTGATTGTAAATCTCTTAACAGTTTTAACCCCATGGAGACTTCCATCCCCCCTTACATTTTCAACCCCACGTCTAAGCTGTCTTTGCCATATTCGGGGAAATGACGGATAACGCGACCATTGTTGTGGAACGGATGTAATAAGCACCCCCGATACAGCTTCATCACCAGCTGTTTTTTGCGGTCTAGAGGAAGGAAGTTCTAAGTAAGCCTTTGGTAAAGACGCCATATAACCTTTAAAAAAAAAACAAACATAATTAATATAAATAAACAAAAAAAGCTGAAAAATAATAAAAACTTAATGTAAAAATATTTACCTTTTTGTTATCCACAAGCTCTTTGAAGTTTATTTTTCTATCTAAGTACTTGTCACCAAACTCCTGTGAAATCAGTGGCGCCCAAGCAACAGACAATGGATACGTGCTAGGTAAATTTTCACTGTTAATCGAACCACTTTTCTAAACTTTATCTTTGAAATTGGCCTTCAAAAGGTCTTGATTGTGTTCAAATGCCCACAAGGTAAGAAAAAATATGTTCTCGCCCAAAAACTTCTTTTTCTTGTGTAGGCAATGATGTATATGGGCAAACATTGTCACTCCCCATGCAACATTCTTATACTTATGATCCTCTATTAACCCTAAGTAGCCTAGGGGGACATAACAATCACCAATAGATAATATTACTGTACCGTAAATGTACAATACAAAAACATTGACAAGGTGTTGTAACTCTTGCGGATTCGCCTGTGCAGACATAGTTTGAAATTTCTCTCGCAAACTATGTATGGATATACTACTTTTACCACCTTTCTTAAACATCATGTCTTTATCCAAATAACCCAACCCTGCCACTTTAAAGCTTTTACCATCAATAACAGCAGTATGTTTGTTGTCCTTAATCATCAAATCCCCTATTACATCAAGTCTGGTGAGAAATAGTATGTCCTCTAATCCAAAAAATAATGTTTCTGATTATGTATCATTTTCTCTTCTGCTTAAGGAAATGCAAAACTGATTATTGTTTAGACTTTAGACAATGAGAGAGGTCGTACTGACTTTATTATTAGTTGCCTAGTTCTGTGCTTACCCTTTGTCCATAATGCAGTTATGAGATTCTGTGATAGTATATCCTTTCAATTTCAACTTCTGAACTCTGATATTTTATTCACTTAAAGGATCAAAATGGATTTGGTTGTGGAACATAAAAAATGTTCCCCTAAATCTTGGTCTATCTTATGCTTTATTGATTCATCTGTTTGAAATATATATAATTACGTTTAAGCTGTTCAAAATGTTCATTTCTTAAACACTGTTTGCACTAGAAGTGTAATATGATATAAGCAGGCCAAAATGCATCATTGTAAAAATAAAAAAGGTCTCAATTCGGCTTTGAAGGCTTTAATCATTCTTTTTCTCTTCTTTTCTATGTCTGCAGCAACTTTACGTTCAATTGGATCAATTTAGGAGTAGATTGGTTGATCAAGTAGCGAAGAGACTTAATTTTGCAAAGTTTTTGACTTCAGAGTTCGATAAAAGTTTAGATTTTGATATGCTTTTGGGATTTTTGTGTCATTCTTTCATTAAATACACACAACACATCTAATACCTCAGTTTCTAGACTATTCCTTATTAAACAGCTCCTATTTTAGTGCTTCTATACTTCTGTCACATTTTATGAATTTTTGTCCCGTTGGATTGAAATTGTTCCCGGCTGCATGTAAAAATTCGTAGTAAAACCAAAATTAACTAATTGAATACACTTCCATTGATATAAGGATAACAAAAGAAAACCCCCCGGAAACTTAGCATATTCATATAAGCTTAACTTGAACTTAAAAAAAGTCATCTAACCTATCCAAATAAAATAAGAGATAATCATCATTTCATCCAAACATGTATAGTTACCTAAATCAAATCTGGTGTACATTTTTTTTTTTATACAATATACATCATATGCCATATATCAGTAAAGGAAAAATGCAAATGTTATGATATAATTGATCAAGTGCAATAAACAACATAAAAACAACTTACATATGATCATAATCTTTTTATCTCTCCCTAGCTCTGCTAGGGTTATACTGGGCAGCGGCAGCAGTCTACAAAACTCCCAAACTGACAGGCAACGGTGATTCTGTTTTGACGAGGAAGGAGATCTCTTTTCCAGTCTCTTTTTCTCCAATCAAAGGCAGTGATGGATGGCTCTATCGTGCCTCATATGGGCGGTGGTGGATGTTGAGTCTAACTTGTGGTGGTGATGGCGGCTTTGTTCATCAGAATCTCCTAAACAAAGGTCTTGGTTGTTCTCTTTTTGTTCTTGCCTTTGAGTTTGATACAAGGGAGGAAGGAATACATGCCAATCGAATTGTGCCTTGGGATCGAATGGGAACGTTGAAGAGGATTGGAGCGCTCGGAGGTGGCTTGTTTGGCGGCGGTTGGGAGCCCTTAATTCAGATTTTTGCCTCTTAGATCTCGGCAAGAGGCCATGCACCAGGTATTCACCATATTTCGGCTGTTGGGGAGGATGGTGGTGCTCTGGCTCTAATTCTGGATTTAGTTCCGACGGCGCCGCCACTATCCGATATTGATGACAGCGGGGAAAAGATGAAGGTTGCTAGGGTTTCTCTCAAGACTTCTCTAGGAGTTGGGCTTGGGCTGCATCAGCTAGGGTTTCATTTGATTGGGCTCTAGTGGATGAATTTAGGCTTTGGCCCTTAATTTAGAATGAGTTAGGGTCCAGGTAACTAGTGATTTTCGCAGAATCTTGATAGTTTTCTTTGAAACCTAGTTTCACCTGTAAAATAATTGTGCTTAATCGCTATAAGGTGGGTGTACTTAGGATTTCAAAGCTTATGCTTTATCTAGTATAGGACTTGCAATTCTGCAAGATGATGTTTTCTGATGACCCTACAAGGGTACATTGTCTTTGTAGTGCTTGCTCTGATTTAAATCGTACTATGTTTTGATCAAAAAAATAATAATAATCTTTTTATATAGTGACAATAGACCATGACATATATCTTGACAAACCACAGACTAATTTCCTTGTATTTCATTTAATTAGCAGACCTCAATATCACCAAATAACTTTTATTCCAAAACAAAGGAAATTAGAAAAATTGATGTATACTTACTGTCATATAGCATATAGCTAGCCAATATAACCAACACAAGACCATAATAATGTGTTAAGCCTACAACAAAAGCCAATATAGCTAATATCACCGCATAACTTTTTGATCACCACAGACTACATATTTGTACTTTGATATGGAGGTCGTTGTAAAAGTTTGATATATAGGCTTGATAATATGTTTTCTAATCCACTCCATCATAAATGCACAATGTTTGTTTTAATAGTAGTAAGTTATTTTATATGGACCTTTAACAGTTGCAATATAGGACTAACACTTGGTATCTAAATGGACCATGACAAACACATTCTTCTCTAAATTACCAGAACAACTCATAGTTAATATGCTTAGCTTCCCCAGGAAGTATATTTAATAAGCTTAATAATCATGTATATGTAAGTAAGCCAACTCCTAGGTTTACTCCTAAACATCAAATGATCCATTCAATGATATCTTTATCAGAAAATATCATTAAGCATGACATAAATTTCATGGGATTAAGCCTAATCACAAATTCACAATAGTTGGAGTAGAGGGAAATATAAACAAAGCAAATGAAATTGTAGAAGAAGGTCATGTCTTGTGTCAAATAAACCAGATTTTGAAGCCGAAAGCCCAATATGTAACAATCACATAACAGTGGCAAACAATCAAACACCAATTTCATTATCATGAAACCGGGAAAAAAAACAAAATGATTGCAATTCAAATTCTAAAAATGTACTACTGCGTGACTAAATACTGTTTGATATTGTCAATAATAACAAATGAGAGGAACTGAAGGCAACAATTACTAAAAATTAACATCAAATTACTTGTTGGAAGCAAGGTTGGGAGCAAGCTGAAACAATTACCAGACGAACCATTTCTTACTCTTCAAGTCAAGAATAAACAAAATAATTTACAAATATCATTTTCATTTTTTGTCAAATTGAGGCAACAAGCTGACAAACCATTCAACATTCAATTTAAACTTGTGTTATAACAAATTTAGATATATGCCATAAGCCAATAAACCCACTAGGCTTAAACAATTATTACTGACGCAGTGAGGCACAAACCATAAGATGACAAACAATTTCTAAGCCACTTAAATATTAACCCATTGTAATCAATTATAAACAATCATCACTTACTAAATATGAACAATTCTTCAATTCTTAAACAATCAACAGTGAGAGTGAAGACTGTGAATCAACAGGGCAATAACCCATTAGCCTGGAAAGCTGAGCAATTAGGCATCAATAGAATTCATTATCTTAGCCAAGGATCAATAAATTTGATTATTTACTATGAATAACAGTTAACAACATAAACCTTAAAATCCTCTAACTACCTAAGAAATTGTATATAAAAAAATAATAGAGTAATACCTTGGAGAGCTGAAGTCTGGAGAGGTAGGAAAATAGAGAAGAGAGAAGGAGCCGAGGAGGGCGAGCGGAGACCGGAGAGATCGAGTCTCTTCTAGTTTTGGATTTTTGGGTATCGACCAAAGAGAAAGCCTTTTCTTTTAATACTTTTCTTTTTTTTAATTTCTGCAGTAGTTAATCATTATTTGGTTAAAAAGCTGGGGTGTGCTGCCGTGCCTATAGGATGTTTAAGATAGAAGGATCGAAGCGGTGGATTTCGGCAGCGATTTAGAGAGATTAGTACTACCCAAGTAGCCCAGTTCTACACGCGTTAGGACTGTATGTGAGGACATATGCGGAAATGGTCAGTATGAACAGTGAGGGCAAAATGGTAAGCAAACTGTTCCTAAGGGTACTGTTCACAACTGACCCTTCCGTCTTTAGAATAGAGTAACTAGAGTCAATCACTTATACGAGGGAAAGTGGGAAACAAATGAAATTTTGTTCCCTTTTTGTTAAAAAAAAGTCTAAACATTTAGCATGTTTTGCATAAAGGGATTTCCGTAAATTGGTTTGTTATTTTTTTACGATTTTTCTGACAATTACTTCGACCGAGGCTTATTTCTTCTTCATGATTTTTTTGAATATTCTCTCAATGATTTTGTAGAAGCAGAAGTTGGTGGCAGTAGAGAAGAAGTTCAGATGCGACCACAGCCCTCGCCGCAATAAAAATAATATAATATAGGCTCGGCCCAACCAGTAATAATGTGGGCTACCCAGCCCGGCCCGCAAGGCCACGTTTACATGGACGGGCTTAGATCCTTAGGCTCAGCCCGACCATCAATAATGTGGGCTACCCGGCCCAGCCCACAAGGCTCGGTATACATGGACGGGCTTGGATCCTTTAATATATTATGGAGTTTGGCCCGGCCCGGCCCGGCCCGTCATTATGTAAAAATGTCTTGAGGACTTCAAGGTTGCCTCCCAGATTTCTTGTTGCCTTGCGCAACTATAGATTCTCAATCTGATTAATGTGACGCTGGTTAGTATATGCATTTAATTGTGATTCTTTATTTTATTTTTTATACTTCATTTTGGATTATGTCTGTGCCGTACTCGTTTGTTTTTCAAAGCTACAACAACGAGTATGTATTTCTTACATTATCTAATCTGAAGCATTTGGAAGTAGCATAGGATGAAAGGGAGCACATACTACAAGTATTCTTTTGAAGAAGTGGCAGTATGTGTGGGTTTATTGTACGACTCTCAACATACTCCTTATTACAAAAGGGTACAAAATACCCTCATATGTGTGGGTTTATTATGTGGGCATTTCGCGGCCAAATATTTGATATGTTTAAAAGTACTTGGGTTTCGGGAACTCAGGGATTTGACAGAAGTGTACAAATAATACTGCCACCTCTTCGAGAGAATACTTGTAATCCGTGCTTCCTTTTTAGGTTTCGGGTTTGATAGATAAATAATAAAAAGGGTCAATTAATAGATAAATTTTGGACAAAATATTAGTCACTCCTTATATTTTGAGTGCCTCAACAGTTTAGTCTTTAAGGTTTCAATTTTAACCGATCACTCTTCGTGTTATCAAATTTCACATAATTGGGTCAATTTCTAAAATCTCGTTTCAAATTGGATATAAATTAGGTGACGTGAAAAGGATATGTGTTCCTCTGTACCTTATTGAAGGTTGTTAATATTGTACTTGGATCAGTTTGAGCTGCACATTGAGATTGGAGACGAAGATCAGCTAGCTACGTCACCCAATTAACGTTCAATTTAGAAGGAGACGTGAGAAATGGACCTAATTGTGTGAGATTGAAAAATACGAGGACTAATATTTTATCCATAAATTTTTGAAATTTGGAATAGGAAATAGAATTTGAAGAAAACCCAAACTCATCGAACGAAGGAAGACACCAAGGGCTTTCATTTGCGAACTGACTTGCTGCAAGGAAGCTTTGTTTTGGGTTATCATATTTGCTGGTTTGGTCATTGCTTAGAAGGTGAGTAACTTATGTGATTTTAATTTGAATTTTTTGCATCAACAGTGTCTGAAGATTTAGGTGACTGACAATATAGTAACCAAACTTACAAAGTGATCAAAGTGATATCCAGACTTAATTTTTCACATCTTTATCGTACCTGCTGTTAAATTCGTTGACGTCTCCGTCAAATGTAACCATGTGCCATGCATGAGATTTGTTGATGGATGTCAAAACATACATTTTCATATAATTACCCAGAAACTCAATTAAACATTTCTCAAAACAACACAATTGAACATAAATTTGATTCCCAAGCTTTGGCTCCCAAACCAAAAGATCGATTAAAAGAAAATTAACTTTCTGAACCCATATTCAGTTCGATCGAGTTGGTTGATAGGAGCATAAAGTGCTACGTTTATAATGTATTTCCGACCATATTTAACTATGTAATTTCTTTAACAATATTCATATTAACTTAGTTTGTGTTTTTAGGTCATAAATAAAGCCGAGGAGCCTAAAAGAGACGAAAGAGGATAAATCTTGAAGGAAAATGAATCCATGTTGTGCAAGGAAAGAAATCAGAAAATCTGCCAGAAATTGTCAGTCAACTTCGGCAGAAGATTGTGATCAGCTCACAATGATTCAGGAGATGTGCCATATATCAATGGAAAGCTACAAGAGTCTACTTTCCAGAACTTTTTACGGATCATCAATACCTATTTTATAGAAGAAGTTCTGACCATTTAAGTGGCCAGAGGTCAGTCTGCCCGAATTTCTGATTTGGACCAAAACTTCTATTTTGAGGCCCATACCATATTGGCAAGCCCATGGACGAGGTTTGAGGGTTTTATAACCCTAATCATAGCAAAAAAGAGGGGGGGGGGGGGGGGGTAAGAGGGGAGGATGTTAAGATTAGAGGAGGACGTGAATGCCAGAGAGGACGAGGAGAAGAGAGGAGGCAGCGATCTCATCATTAGAACCTCCATAGTTGCGGACTCTCACAAGGAAGCCGCCAAGCCATCATTGATCTCTTCATCATCCACAGTTTATCTTTCCTTTGTCATCTTTTATTCTCCTTGTGTGATTTTGCAGCTATGTGTGGCTGAATTCTCTTAGTTAGGGGTGAGGTTTGAAGCCCCAAGAATGTTTTAGATATTGTTTTAAACCTTGGTTTTGAATTATTAAGTCTTTCAAATTGTTTATTTGGTATTGGTTTATGGAGAACTCTTGCTTGTTTATGTTCATGTATGCGCAACATAGAACATTATGAACTTGTGAGTGGGGCTAGAATTAGGTTGTTTAATCTCCTAAACGGTTAATACGGCTTAATTCAAGGTAGTAAAACCTATAGGACAATAGGTGAAACCAAATAAAAAGGATTGTATGCTAGGTAGGCGTTTTTTTGCATACTTGTTCAATCACTTCCATTTATCTTAATGCTTAGAATAATTTGTTGATAGGATAGCGTTTATACCTTGATCGGTTATTCTAAAGGCTTAGTAATTGTGCGTTCATCTTGCTTAAGTATTTAAGGGAGGTAATAAGGACTTACGCAGTGCGTTCACGGTTTGTTCTTGATTGATACCGATTTGCGACTTAATAATTGAAGCTTTGGTTGTTAACTTATCTTGAAACATACTTGGTGGTGGATTTCCAAGTCTCTAACGTCTCATCCATCTGATATTTTCTGCTTTATTTTGTTTCTTTGTGTTCTCTTGTTTATAATCACAAGACTTCATATCTCTAGTACTATCATCTTTTGTTTTATTTTGTTTTGTAATTAACGTAAATTGTAAAGATACCCTCAATCCCCGGCTTTTATAACGATACCCTTATTTGCTATATACTACAATTGACACAAAAGGGTTTTAATTGAAACGCCCGATTTCGGTCGCTATCAATTTTGACGCCGTTGTCGGGAATTTCAAGACAACTAGGGGCACTGGAATGATTACTATTCACTTCCACAGAATACAGTATGGGATGATCCTCCTTATTCTTCATGGAACACCAATTCGGATATGCAACAAGGATTTTCCAATGAGTTTCAAGATTCTCCATATTCATTTCATGACTACTGGACACAAGCACCATCTCATCAAATCTCAGCTAAGTTAAATCATTACGATGAGATGATCAAGTCTCTAAATGAGATGAATGAGGGTCTAGCTGCTTCAAATAAAGCTCAGATTGAGGAGCAAGAAGCTTTCAATGATAGTTGGGCAGAAACTAAAAGGATTTTGGACACCTTAATATCTCAAGAGCAGCCATCTTCATTGATGACAACTTCACATGAACTTCCCGCAACTTCAGCTCCATGTCAACCTCATGATTTAATATTTTTTGAGGATGAAGAAACAGATTTGGAGGAGTCCTATGAAGAGCCACGCGATGTTGAGACTTTTGAGGATCGCTTAAAAGAGGAGTTCATCAAAGCTCCTACATTTGGACCTTTATTGCTAGTACATAAAAGACCACATGATTCTTCACTCCATCACTCAAGCTCTACACATGTTCTTCCTTTCCAAGGATCATGTGAGTTTGTTGAGCATGTGGATATGGTGGTACCTGAATGTCTCAAATCGGATAAGGAGATTCTTGTTGTGATTGAGAATAGTTGGAGACAATGGAAGAAGAGAAAGAAAAAGAGGAGCTTTATATCTTATATGTCCATTGCTCCTAAGTTACTCAACTTGCTACCAAAGGACCATGAAATATCTTTGAAGAAGGTCAAGCATTTGATCGAACTGCGGCCTAAGCCTCCTGATTATTCTTGTTGAAAAGCCGTTGGGAGGGAACCCATTGTCTATGCTTTCTTTATTTGGTTTCTTTGTTTGTTTTTGCTCGTTTTGATGTGTTTTGTGTGTGTGCAGGTTAGAGTTGAGAAAAGTTGAAGAAAACTCCAAATTCAGTCAAAACAGTGCTCTCGGCAAAACAGTTCTTCCGACTTTGGAGGGCTACGGTTTGCAGTTCCTAGAACCTGGGAATGTGTGCTTTATATGAAAAGAAAGGTCTATGAGTCTAGTTTCTGTAGGATTTTACAGAAGTGGATTTGGAGACCCGAGTCATTCTCAGTTTGATGTTGAAGGCAGCAAGGTCACTGCCAGGAAACTAGAAGTTCTGCAGTACAGCCGGGAAAAGGTCAAAACATGGGATTTTTCCAGCCATGCTGTGGAGGAAAGCTATATATGCCTGAAAAGCTTGTTGAATTAGCTTCAACTTTTCTTTGAGGCGATTTAACATTCCGGCACCAGAATGCACTGGAAATCTGATTTGAAACAGTAAAATTCATTTTCTCAGCATTTCTGTGCGTACTATGTTTTTCTTCTAACTTTGCAGGGCTGCCATTTTCGATCCACTTGGAGTTAGGAAATGTGCCACATATGCACATAAAGCTAGCAACGCCATCTTTCATCTCCAATTGGAATCTCAGACTTTAGATGCTGCAACAAGGATTTATATCAGCTGGAAGTTGGCTGCAGAGCACACAATGGGGGAGCTTTTCTCATCTTCTACCTTTTGTTTTGTTCACTTTCCTCTATACATCTATTATGCATTGTTTGATCTATATTGTTCTCACATTGTGGACAATGCGTAAGTTTAAGTGTGGGGGAAGGGAATGCATGCATTTTGTGTTTTATTTTGTTTTTGTTAAAGTCGAAAATTGAAAAAAAAAAAAAGTTGTGTTTGTTTTTCTGTGAGTCATTGGTTTTTGACAAAACTTGGCGATGGCAGCAGTAAGTTCTTTTCTTATTTGATTACACCAAATGTCTTAAGTTCTTTTTAGTGGCACTAGTTCGGGTATTAAAAATTTATAGTTCTCTTTGTCATGTAGTTGTTCGGGATTAGATTTGATTTCAAAATCAATTTTAATTAAGGGTTTCGAATAAAATCCCCAAATTGCATATTGGGAGTTAATGGTTGCGATAACTTTTGATTCTTCTAAAATTTCTGGGTGTATGGTTTCAATCACAACCCAGGTCATACATGGGTGGATTATTAATCATGTTTTTTTTTTCCTCTTTATTGTTCGGCGAGTTATAAACTTTCATCTTCAGCAAGGTTAGTGGCACTAGTTCGGGTATTAAAAATTTATAGTTCTCTTTGTCATGTAGTTGTTCGGGATTAGATTTGATTTGAAAATCAATTTTAATTAAGGGTTTCGAATAAAATCCCCAAATTGCATATTGGGAGTTAATGGTTGCGATAACATTTGATTCTTCTGAAATTTCTGGGTGTATGGTTTCAATCACAACCCAGGTCATACATGAGAAATTTTTCAGTCCTCCCGGAGAACCACGTGGCGTTGCCTAATGGTCCTCCTCACCTATAAAATGTTGACATGTGACACTTTTCTGACAATTCAGAAGAAGGTGAATTCATTATGTTTATATAAATATATTTAAACTATTTGATCTTTATTTAAAAAATAATGTTAATGTGATGCTAGCTAAAATAGAGAGTATTGATGTATACACATTTTTAAAGTGACTAGCTAATTTGATAAAAATTTAACTCAAAAATATCTAGCATTGCTAAATATGCTCTAACAAAGGAGAAATTTTTTAGTCCTTCCGGAGGACCACGTGGCGTTGCCTAATGGTCCTCCTCACCTATAAAATGTTGACATGTGGCACTTTTTTGACAATTCAAAAGAAGGTGAATTCATTATGTTTTCAACTGCAATAAAACAATCCCGTTAACTATCGCCGTTAAGTGATCAAATAAATCCTGAAATTTATTCATCCTCTCCCTCGGTCTGCCTTTCTCTTTGTGTTCTTTTCAGAATAAAATTCATTAGTTGTAGACTTGTAGCAGAAGCACAAGAAGCTCTGGGTACAATTAAAGCCTCGTCGTTGCCCACAAGACCCATTTTGTCCAAATTAGATGTCATGATATCTTTCTCATCGTCCTCTATATCAATCACTGTGTATATATACAACTTGTCAGAGATAAGAAGCAACCCAGTTGTAATGGAAAAAAGAAGAAAAAATCAACCAGATTCGCAAAAGAAAATAAGAAAAAAGAAGAGAGGAAAATGTTTGTGTACCTTGATTACAATCATTGTTTGCCATATTGCACACGTCTTGTTGGAGACAAGTTGCAGTCTTTGTAGAAACTGACAAGATTGATGACTAATGAGAGAGCAACGATAGGTTATGAGATAAAGGCAGCAACAATATTTGTATTAAGGTTTATCTGCTGATGAGAGACGGCTATACTTAACGGGAGTTTGATTTCTTTCTTTTTTTCCTGACCTTGACTGGTTTTATTCTAGCGTTTTTCACCTTATTCTAAGTTGTCAAAAAAGTGCCACATGTCAACATTTTATAGGTGAAGAGGACCATTAGGCAACGCCACGTGGTCCTTCGGGAGGACTAAAAAATTTCTCGGTCATACATGGGTGGATTATTAATCATGTTTTTTTTTCCTCTTTATTGTTCGGCGAGTTATAAACTTTCATCTTCAGCAAGGTTGAGGTTGAATATCCTCTTAACTCTTAAGCCACTCAGCACTCGTTGCCATTGATTCGTCTAAAGCCATGTATTTTAGCAAAGTGATGGAAAGATTATGATCAAACTGTTAATGCTGCTTTATTTTTTATAACAAGTAGTTGGTTCTCTAAATTTGTTTCCAGATGCCTCCATGCTCTCGTATGGGATATGTTATGTTATTGTAATGACAATCAGTGAAGGAAACAATGTAGTATAAGCCATAAGCTTTTGTCCCTATTTAGTTGGATTTCCTTTTTTTAGAAGAAAGAAAAGAGCAACCCTGATGATGATTCATAACCTCCAAGTTTATAATTTGAAACAAAAAAAAAAATTAATTGAAGTTGTAAAATATCCTATTGGATAATAGTTTGTTAAATTAGAAAAAAAAATTATAGTATTCAAAATTCATTTAGTCCAATACAACAATAAACACGGGATGAGATTATTTTTATTATAATGCTCTTTAGTCTTAAGCAGGGATGGATCTTCCTTATAGGCTATCTGGGCTGTAACCCAAAGAACAATTTTCACCCAATCAACCTTTTACATGTGTAAACCATATTTTATAATAATTTTCAGTAACTAGCCCAACCAAAATCTCTCTCTCTCTCTCT
>NC_020491.1:11811874-11834516 GCF_000184155.1 Fragaria vesca subsp. vesca
AAAAAACTAATTGATTGGTACTTTTATAAAAAAAATTTATATGGTAAACTTAGCCCAGTGTATTTTGAATTCCTAGCTCCGTCCCTGGTATTAAGCAGTACCAAAATGGGTCAAATATTATCACAGCTTAAGCCAAGCTTAGACAGTCCAAGACTGTTATAAATAGGGCCCCGCATCTTCGGTTCGGGTCGATTTTAGGGCGAAACCAAAACCAATCCGAATTATTTGGTTTAAGGTTTTTTCCAACTGAATCCGGATTTTAAAACCTTTGACCCGAATATTCAGCCCATTTGATTTTTCGAATCGGTTCGGGTCGGTTTCAGTTTTGACCCATAGTTGAAAAACTTTTAGCCTATCTAGTATCTCACTGTAGAGTTAAACTTCAAGTTTTTGACTTGAGTAACATGTTCTTTTTGTAAACTCAAAATACAACAAGCAATCCAATGCACTCCTAATCTTTTCTACACCAACAGATTTCTCTGAGAAATGAGTTGAATGAGAAATTGTGTTAATGTTAGGATCTTTGTCTTTTATTAAAGTGTGGGAGAGTAACTGTAGATAGAGATGAAATCTACCAATAATAATAATGTTTTACGTATATAAATTATATATCTATATATACATTATATAATTTGGGTCGGTTCGGTTATTTTCGGTTTGTTTAAGAGCTTCAACTAGATCAAATCCGATTTAAACCGGTTCAGATCAGTTCACTACTTATTTTGATCCAAATGTTTTGGTTCGGTTATCTGATTTGGATTTTCGGTTTGGTTTGGTCGGTTTTTTGTAGACATTCGGTTAAATGCCCGGCTCTAGTTATAAAAAATAAGCCTGGCTAAGAAAGTCATGTGTAGCAAACGTGCTGTCAGGGTGTTGTATAGTATCTAATATTTAGTGAAATGATAGAATAAAATACCCAAAGAATGAATGATAGAATAAAATACCCAAAGAATGAATGAGTTGTGCATTAAACTTAGAAATGTGTATTAAGGAAAATCACTCGGTAATACAAGTAAGTTTTCACACAAAGGCTGCCACGTCAGATTTTCACCTTCGCAGAGCAGATCTTTTTCCCTTGGACCGTTCTCCTTCAATCCATCATCAGTAGTCACCTTCCTTCTTCTTCTTCGTCTTCTTCGTCTCTGCGTCACCGACTTCGACACCTCTCCGGCGCGGCACGATCCTCTCTTCACCCACCGGTGCTTCCCTCTCCCCTCACTCTCCTCATCGCGAACTTCGTAACACCACTCTCGACCTCCTCCTCCATTCATCGCCATCCCAAGCTTCTCATTCCGGAAAATTCCCTCAGCTCTGAAAACCTGGAGAACGCTTCCGGTTCCGGCATGTGATGCCGCCGCTCCCCGATTGATCAGTCCGTGCAAGTTTCCGGTGCTTTCTCGAACTCTTCTCCTATTTATAGATTCGAATTTTCGGTACTTTGTGATTATCAATTTCGGATTCTGGAGCTTCGTTTATCTTGTGTGGTAGTGATTTTGATTTGGATTGTTACTTCCAGTACTGTAAACTGAATTGAGATCATGGAACGTGTCAGTGGTTTAAGCTCGGCTTATTGTATCTGTTAGGAAGTGATGAGAGTATGAAGTTTTTAGTTTAGTCATGAATAAATAAGGGAAAAGTGTTAAAAGAGTTTTGATTTTGCTTCTAGCATAGGTTTCAGTGGCCGATTGTCGCCGTGATTTGTTGTAAGGATATCGATGATTTCAGTGGAATCTAGCCTTTTCTTTTGGCTCTTCAGATAGGAAAATGCTACATGGGAGATAGAGAGTGTGAAGTTCTAGTCTAATTATGATTGAATAAGGGAAAAGAGTTAGAGTTCTCATTAAGGTTTTTGCGTTTGTTCGGGTGACCGATTTTCGCTATGATTAGTTGCAAGATGTAGTGTGTGTGAAGATGAATTATACTTAAAAATCGACGACTTCAGTTCAGTCTAGCTTATTTTTTTGAATATTCGTAGAATGCTTAGTTTGAAAGTCACATGTACAATGCCATGAACATGAATGTTCATATTTCTTGTAGTAGGGAAGTTTAGTAATTATTAGGTTTTTTTTTTTGTTTCCTTTTCATCTTTCACTTGTTAGTGCTGAGTGAAACTGATTATTGTTTAGACTTTAGACATTGAGAGAGGTTGTACTGACTTTATTATTAGTTGTCTAGTTCTGTGCCTACCCTTTTGTCCATAATGCAGTTATGAGATTCTGTGACAGTATATCCTTTCAATTTCTACTTCTTAACTCTGATATTTTATTCACTTAAAGGATCAAAATGGATTTGGCTGTGGGTGATAAAGGACCTGCAGTACTTCAGTTGCTCAAATGGGGCTCTTCTCAGCCCCAGCTAAACTTGTCGGAATTTCGTGAAGCTTACATTTCACCTACAAGACAGTTATTATTGTTGCTTTCATATCAGTGTGAGGCTTTATTGTTTCCTCTGATTACAGGTTAGTTTCTTTAATACATTATTCGTCTTGTGTTTGATCCTATATACTTGTCATATCATCGTTTTCATTTCTTTTTTGTATGTGTCTGTAGGGGTCTCTACAGGTAGTAACAATTTGGAGAGTAATTTTGGTGAAAGTCTTAAAAGTACAGAGACAGAGCATGGTAGGTCAGATTTAACAAGGGATGATTTGCCGTGCACATCTGGATCAGTAGGAGATGTTGATAATGATTTGAGTTTTGGAGGGGATAGTTTAAGATCTGAAAGTAACCCATTTGTTGGTGATGTTAACTCTCTGGCTTGGGGCATTTGTGAGGACACTTATAATCAGCACCAGGATTCTTTATTTAGAGAACTTTTGTTTGTTTGTGGCAAGCAAGGTATTATGGTCCATGCTTTTGTTGAATCCACCGGAAACACTACAATTACCAGCGATGCACGGGAAGGTAGGTATAGGCAAGGGAGGTGGGTTGAGTGGGGGCCTTCTGCTTCTGTAGTTGGAAATATGGAGTTGGAGGAACCTACAAGCTTGAGTTCTGAAGCCACTGGAAATAGTGAGTTTAACAAAGCCAATGGAAAAAGTGAAAGTCCCCATGCTTGTAATGTGGATGGGAATGATGAGGTGTCCAAAAGTGTTGCTTCTAAGAGATGGTTGCAATCTTTTTTGACTAAAGTTGAAAATGTTGAAGATAATGGTAAGATATTGACCAGATTTCCGGAAAAGTCATCGTTACCTAGCTCTGCAAGAATTGTTTCATTTAGTTTATTTGATAGTAGTTCGCCAATTTTGGAGTACCTTTCAAAAAATGATTCTGCATCAGATAAGGCATGTGGTCAGGAAAGACTTTATGAGTCGGAGAATGATAAATCTCTAAATTTAGACATAACTTCATCTGATCCACATTTCAAGTCTGAAACTCTGTCCAATCTTTTTGGTGTTGGAATGGATAGTGTATACAAATGCTGCAGAGTGTTCTCAAGCAATTCACATTACTTCATTGGATTTGTTTTCACACAGGTTGATCCGGTAATTGTCAATACTAGTGATGATAGTGGAAAAAGCAAGAAGAATAATGTACTGCTTATTTCTAGATTAGACGACGCGGGAATTCATTGGGTTTCCACAGTGAAGCCTGATGAAAGTCCACATATCGGCTCAGTAGGACAATGGACAGACTTCCACTTTTCCGATAAACTTCTTGTTTGTCTTAATGCTTGTGGGCTAATTGTATTTTATGCAGCAATGTCAGGTGAGTATGTTGCACATATAGATATTTTAGAGACTTTAGGAATCAACACTGGGTTGCATTTGCAGAAGCAGGAAGCAGTTTCCACAGATTATGATGAGCATATTAGTCAAGTTGATGACATTCGGAACAAATCAGTTTTGCAACATATAGATTATTCTGGCAGTAGAGTTTTTAAAAAGTTGATTGCTGCTTCACATACCACCCTAGTAGCTGCTATAGATGATTATGGTGTAATATATGTAATTTCTGCTGGTGAATATCTACCGGACAAATATAATACAAATGCGAAACTACTTCCACATATTCAGCATTTGGAACTTGGAATATTGGCTGGTTGGGAAGTTGGCGGTTCTCATATAGGCCACCAAAGAGAATATTCTGACATACCTGATTCGTGGAATTCCATCATTCCATCCATGATGAAAGGAAGATCCTTCCTGGATGATTTTGGGGAACAAGTGCTTCAGAGAAACAAAGAGTTATACCTCAAACAAGAAGGGACTGGATACAGGTCAGAAGTAACTGATCAGAAGTTTGATGAGTCTCACAGAAAGGGACACCTTATGCGCAAGATCTTTGTTCCCAGTTATAGATTTAGTGAGGATGATATCATCTGTTTTTCTCCATTGGGAATTACTCAGCTTATGAGACACCAAAATTCACGTGATCAGAGGGGTTCTCAAATGGTTCATATCAATATGCATGCAGAATCAGCAGTATGTGATGACAGCTTTTTGAATACCGGTTGTAAAAAGTTTTATCTCCATGAGAAAGAAGAATACTTCATCGGTGAGGCAGTGGGTTGCACATTCCAGGGATGCATTTATTTGGTTACGATAAGTGGACTTTCGGTGGTGCTTCCCTCTATTGCAGTTTCATCAAATTTTCTTCCTGTAGAAGTTATTGGATGTCGACAGTTGTGTCTCAATTCAGGCATTGGGTATCAAGGGAAGGCTATAAGGGGAGATAAAGAATCTAAACAGCCGTGGTCACCTTGGAATGTTGAAATTCTGGATAGAGTTCTCCTATATGAAGGTGCTGAAGAAGCCGATCGCTTATGCTTGGAGAACGGTAAGAATTTAGCATGCTATTTTCATACAGATAACAACCATCCTACTATCACTATGGAATAAGATTGACATTTTAATTAGTTCAAGGTTGCAATGCAGATACTAGATTACTACCCCTTGTTTTTATTTTATCTTTTTATTTATTTATTTATAGTTTCTAGTGAAGTTGCTTATCTAGATATGGCATTTGGGTAATCCAGTTTTAGCCTATTGGTTGAAGTATTTTCACGTTCCATTTTCATTATATGAGTTGAAGAAAAGATTTGGATTTAACAGTAAGACTAGGTCTTTTTTATTTATTTTTGATCCTTGTGAAATCTCTTATTGTTGATCAGTAAGTAAGACTACATTAATAAGAAAAAATGCATAGAATTAAGGATCAATATATAGGAATACAACTACCGTGGCTACAATAATCATAAAATGGATGTGCAGTCACAATGGGATCGCTCTTTTCTAATGGACTTCAAGATGTCTTTTAGTGCAAAGGACTGGACTGCACGTTGTCTGTTTTCTGCACTGAACTTTATTAAGATTATTTTGTTCTGATACATATTTTTTTTTTGAAAAGAAACAGTCTTTTTTTTCTTTTTTTTTTGAGACAAAAAGCAAAATACAAAGAGGCGGACAAGGAGTCCACTTTAGGGCTTAAGGCATAGGCGCTCATCTATTAGTGTTAACTCTAAACTTAGGGGCATATACTACAGCTGCTTACCAGTTAAGAATAATGGAAGAGAGACTATAATCCCCTTAAATTCCTTAGAAGTAGAAGCCCATAAGGATGCCCAGAACTTGACTCTCTCCCACAGGCCATCCCTCTCCAGCCCACCATAGGTTTCAAATAATCTTTTATAATGTTCTGATAAAAGGCACTTGTGAAACCTCTGGATTGTACACTGCTCACATGATAGAAATATAGAAATTTACTGGCTCTAGTACTTGTAGACTGAAGAAAAGATTTCTAACTAGCTTTCTTAAAATTGTCTATCAAGACATAGAAAGTCTTTGTTTTTTTTTGTTGTTTTTTTTTGTTGCAGATCATGTGAATGATACTAGGCCAACTTATTTATTATTTTATTGATAGTTTGTCTATTTATTTGTTCATGTCAGGTAGGGTTGTTTGCATACTCTTTGACTAATTTTCACACCTGGCCTATTGGGGTGCAGCTATTTTGTATATAGCTTTTATAGGATGTGCGAAACAATTCTGAGTAAATCGCTGCAATGTCAGGTTGGGACCTGAAAATATCTCGGATGCGTCGGCTGCAGTTGTCACTGGATTACTTGAAATTTGATGAGATAGAGCGGTATGTTTCTACAATCTAATTTTTCTTCCCCCATACGTCCTTGTTACCTGGTGTAAAAAGTGATATTCTACAGTGCAAATTCTAGTTATGTATTTTGGATCACATTAGTTGAATACTTGTGATATGCTGCGCCACATGTGCCGAAGGGTAGAGCATGACAAGTTTCTGTTGTTATTTTTTAGTCCTGATGCATGAAAGGTTTTCTAAAACAGATAAGTCTTGGTGTAAAATTCTTCAGGGAAATGTCTGGTAACTCTTTGGGGTCAGTAGCATTTCTACACTAGATGTCAATCAAACTATTCATGTTGGGTTAATTTTCTGATCCATTTGGTTGCTCAATCAGATCATTAGAAAAGCTTGTGGGTGTCAATTTGGCAGAAGAGGGTGTGCTTAGATTGCTCTTTGCGGCTGTTTATCTGATGCTTCGTAAAGTTGGCAATGATAATGAGGTTTCTGCTGCATCAAGGTAAAATCGTTTACTGATCTGAACTCAATTTTGTACGTTATATTTCTTACTACTTCCTCATCCAAGTTACAAGAAATTCATACAGCTGCATCAAGGTAAAAATTCGGTATATATCATTCTTGAGGGGGAATGTTAAGAAGTTTTCCCCTGTAAAATGTTGACTCTTCCTAAAACGATATATCAGAATATTGGCAGCGAGGTGTCACACTACTGTATGTGTTAGTGTGTTTTCCCTTGAGACCTTGCATATCTGGAGTTCACATGAAAACCTGGATGGTTTGAACTTTGAACTTGTTGCAGTTAGAGCACTGAACTGTTTACCGTTGATTTTGTTTCTTTAAGAAAGTTTTGGTTGATGTTAGCAAATTTCTGCTGGAGTGATGGGATACTAGCGAGATCTTATGTAAATTCCAAAAAGTGCAGGGTGTAGAGTGAAAACTTTTAGAGGGTAGTCCGTAGGTTTAACCCTCATTTTCACTGCTGGTAATAAATTGAAATCCCATGGACATGATATAATGGGAACAATGGCATAATGATTTGGATTCTGTGCATTTATTCATTTTCTTCTACAAGACTTTATAGTAGTTTATGCTTTTCAAATCGGGTATCAGTACTTTTCTTGTATATGATGTTCTATTTGAACATACCAGTGTGGAATTCACTTTCTTTTTCATTCTTGTTCTTCAGGCTTCTTGCAGTGGCCACTTCTTTTGCGACGAAAATGATTCGCAAGTATTGGTTGCTAGAACATAGGAAAAGGAAAGATGCATACGAATCTGGTAGGACCCAACTTCTATCTCTTCCACCAGTTTCACCGGTGAAGATAGAAGATGAAATGGCAAATTCAAGGAGGCTTCGTGAGATGGCTCACTTTTTGGAGATAATTCGAAATCTCCAATCTCGACTTGGTTCAAAGTATAAGAGGCCAGGCCAAGAACTGGTACGCTTTGCAGTTCTTTAGTATATTCAAAACTTTAATAGTGAAAGGAAGAAGGAAATAGACCTTAAGAAAGAAAACATCTAAACAATAATTGCAGGACAGAACAACCAAAAGAATTTCCTCCCCTCGCCATCTTTAATATATATATTTTTCCCTTATTACAGTTAATATAATTAAAATATGTCTCTGTATCACAGGTGGATAGTGGGGAAGCATCAAGATTGGTTGAGACTGATTTATTGCAGAATGAATCGCAGTTATCAATTGTATCTGTGGACGCTATATCTTTGGAGACATCCAAACAGCATGAAGTTTCTTTCCCTGTATCGACATCAGGCCTTAACTATAATGAGAATCTTGCTTTAACACCTGTGGATTCTAAAGTCCCTTTGGACCCAGAGGATTTGAGTGAAGTGTCTGCTCTTGTGCCACGAGGAGGGCTCTTAGAGAAGAAAATTTTTCCCTTAGAGAATCCCAAGGAGATGATTGCTCGTTGGAAGATAGATAATCTAGACCTTAGGGCAGTAGTCAGTGATGCTTTACTCTCTGGTCGTCTGCCCTTAGCAGTTCTTCAACTACATCTTCATCGTTCAAGAGATTCATTTTCTGGAAAGGAGCCTCATGATACTTTCACTGAAGTCCGTGATGTTGGTAGAGCTATTGCTTATGATCTGTTTTTGAAGGTAATTTGTTAATGGTTAAGGTAATTTGTTAATGAGTTATTGCTTACGACATACATGAAGTATTGAGACTTATGGTTAACCAATACAATTACTGACAACAGGGTGAGTCTGGACTTGCTGTGGCCACATTGCAAAGGCTTGGAGAGGATGTAGAAACCAGCCTTAAGCAGTTATTATTCGGCACTGTGAGAAGATCTCTTCGTGTGAAAATCACTGAGGAGATGAATAAATATGGTTACCTGGGATCGTATGAGTGGAAGATATTGGATAGGATATCACTCATTGAGGTATGTAAACCTTTGCTTCTTATCTTACAATCATATATGTCATGATCTCAAGTATTACCTTGATGATTTCCTTGTTGATTTGATATAATTTCTTGGAATAGAGGCTATACCCCAGCAGTAGTTTCTGGAAAACGCTTCATGGACGGCAGAAAGAATTCACTCAAATTCCAGCAAGTTCCAGTTTGCCCAAGAGATATTATTTGCGCCTATTGGATTCAGCTCTAGTCAACAATTTTACCATCGAGTGTGATGAAATTGATGGAGTTGTTTTTGGTTCATGGACAAATGTAAATGAAAATCCTTCTGGTCCTATGGTTGATGAAGATAATGCTTACGCTGGTTACTGGGCTGCTGCTGCTGTATGGTTTAGTTTCTATGATCAAAGAAGCGTTGATCGAGTAAGTCACTTTTTATATATTCCTTGTCTAACATTGCAAGCTAGATATACTGGTACTTTGGTCTCTATTAATACGCTGGTGAAACATACGTGGTAGGGATATAATAATGCTCAAATGAGCTAGGTTCTTGCACCTTTTGAGTTGACAGTCTTTCCCAGTTCCCACTGCTGTGGGGTCCTCTTTGAACTATATTGACCTTTGTTAGTTTTATGAATGATTGGTGAAGCTATGCAAAAACCCAAGGGCAATATCCCTTGCATTCTCTGCAATCTCATTTTCAATGGATACCCAAATTTATTACAAGCAGAACATGCACAGTTTACTGCAGTTTGACTTTTAAGTCCAGTCCTTCATATTAGTGTTCTTTAAGCACTCCTATTGTTGAGCATGAGTGAAATATTCTGACAAAAATATATAGTTTCAAGAGAAAATCTGGTTGTAGTGTTTTTATTGTGCACTCCATCCATTTTCAACACAGGAAAATTTTGTGTTCCCGCTCAGCCTTTTATCTTGTCTTGCTGTTAATAATCAGCAAGATGTGCAGTGACATTTTTGGTCCACTGTATGTCTAATCGGTCATTGAAGTGGTTTTGAGATAGTCTAATAAATCTAGCGGACTCCTTGTGCGCCTCCTTATTCTTTGCTTTTTGTCTCAATAAAAAGCTGTTTCTTTTACAAAAAAAAAAAAAATAGTCTAATAAATCTAACTTAAGCTTTTGGCTATTGCATATGAAGTTTGTGCTCATAATCTGCTAAGAACAGTTTTCCATGCCTGAACATTCATGTAACTTCTTAAAACTCTTTTGCATTTTTAAGAGTTTTAGTTGTATAAATAGCCTATGTTATTGGATATTTCTTGCCTTTTGTTATTGGAATAGGTTGAAGAAACTACATATTTAAAATCCTCTTTCAATACAGATCGTCTTGGACCAGTCATCTTTCATGGGCGTGAATGTATTGTGGGAATCACAGCTTGAGTACCATGTATGCCACAATGACTGGGAGGAAGTTTCTAGACTCCTGGACCTTATTCCTGCACATGTTCTTGTCGTTGGAAGCCTCCAAATCAATTTGGATGGGCTACAGCCTGCTTCAACTTTTGAATGCAATAGAGGTTCTGACTACAGTGATTACCTCTGCTATGTTGAAGAACTGGATGCTGTTTGCATGGATGTACCAGAGATCAAAGTTTTCAGGTTTTCGTGTGATGGTATGTGCTCCATATGGTTAAAGATGCTGATGGAAGAAAAACTTGCAAGGAAACTAATTTTCTCAAAGGAATATTGGGAAGGCACAGCAGATATACTTCCTCTTCTTGCTCGTTCTGGCTTCATTACTAGCAAGTATGAGATCACTTCAGAGGATGATAATATTGAGGATAAATCAGTCCTGAAATTTCCGGATGGTGGTACCATACAGGCTTTACATAAACTACTTATTCATCATTGCTCACAGTACAACTTGCCAAACCTTCTGGACCTTTACCTTGACCAGCACGAGTTGGTAACAGATAGTAATTCAGTTCGTTCACTTCTGGAAGCCGCAGTAAGTTTCTTGATATCTAGTGTTGTTTCAACTCTGATTGCTTGTACTCATTTACAGATCCCATCTACCTACCTTATTGACTCTTTCTATTTGTTATGCTTTGAAGTTCCCTTGGTTTGGTTGTATTTGCCCATTCGTGTGGGCTTTTTTATTTTTTATTTTTTATATTTTGCATTTTGAATTGTACTTAAAACTTTTCAGCTGAATATTTGGTGGTCGTAGTAGTATTAATAATGAAAAGAAAGCTAGAAGTTCATTAATAAAGTGCAACAATAAACCTTTGCTATGATAATATGATATGATGAAATACATGGAAAGATTTGAGCTACTGTCAGCGCTAAGTATAGACTAATCTTATCTTGTGGCGAGACTAATGATACTCTAAACATGATTCAAGCCTGGATTCCCTGAGTAATCTGGGAAGAGTCTTAAATAGTTTAAAAAGATTGATGCAGTGTGAACTGCTTGATTAGGCAAAGCTGTCTGATTTTGGCAAGGAGAAAAGGCCAAAGTCCTTGGGATGTGGGGTGTCTGCTGTGATTTGTGTAGAAAGAAATAATAGGATCTTTGAGACCTGTAGCAGACGATTGGAAAAACTTTGGAAGATAGGTTCTGGGCAACTTTATGGGCTATGTTTCTGGGGAGTTTAAAGATTACACTTTCCTCAGTTGGTTTAGATTGGAAAGCAGTTGTAGTTTAGGGTTCTTTGTCTAGGCTGGCTTTGGTGGCAATTTGAGACTATTTCTCTGATGCTCTAGCCATTTTCGACAGCTTCTCTTTAAGAGGAGTTCTAATATGCAGTATATTATGAAATATTAGTTTATTCTACAACTGTGGTACTTAGACAGTTAGACTAGGTTCTCCACCTCTAAACGGTATTAAAGATGTGGTGCTGTCTCTGTTACTTTCCAGATTGCTTCATGACTTCTGTTCAGTTATGTTAATATATGTGGCCCTCTGTCTTTCTCCTCCCCATCTTATCCATAGAGAAACAACTTTTTCTTTGTCTCATCCGTTTCTGAATTCATTCTGATAGGGAGATTGTGAATGGGCACGATGGTTGCTCCTCTCTAGAGTTAAAGGGTGTGAGTATGAAGCATCATTTTCCAATTCTCGCGCGATGCTTTCACACAATCTAGTTCCGGATAGTAACCTCCATGTTCAGGAGATGGATGAAATAATTCGTACTGTTGATGACATTGCAGAAGGAGGGGGAGAATTGGCAGCTTTGGCAACCTTAATGTATGCCTCTGCCCCCTTTCAAAGTTGTCTAAGTAGTGGTAGTGTAAAGAGGCATAGTAGTACATCAGCCCAGTGCACACTGGAGAATCTCAGGCCCACGCTTCAGCGTTTCCCTACACTATGGCACACATTTGTATCAGCATGTTTCGGGCAAGATACAACTTCCAATCTTGTGGGGCCTAAAGCAAAGAATGGTGAGGTTTTAGCCATCCTGTTTCAATCCTTTTCATTGTAGCTGTATAGTACGTTTGCTTCCATAATGATTTTTTAACTATGGCTTAAGAATATACGACTTCGTCAATTCAGGTTTATCAGATTATTTAAGTTGGCGTGATGACATATTCTTCTCTTCTGGACGTGATACTTCACTTCTGCAAATGCTTCCATGCTGGTTTCCGAAGGCTGTGCGGAGGTTGATTCAGCTTTATGCTCAGGTATCTTAATTCTGTTCCCTATGTGTCACTGAGCTTCTTTTGCGAAATGCCCATGTGCCAAAACATACACACATATGATTTCTGTTGCACACATATATAGTAGCCGGTTGGTTTTGAAGTATATCTTGACGTGGCGTGTTAGTTGCTTCAAACAGATTTCCTACTTTTTCCGTCTCCTTCGCTCATCCATTTTTAGTGGTTTTTAGTGAGGTATTTGGATTTATTGTATCAGCATTTTGCATGACATTGCAGGGTCCTCTTGGATGGCAATCAATACCAGGTCTGCCTGTGGGAGAAAGTCTGCTGCACAGAGATATAGATTTTGTTCTAAACACTGATGACGATGTAGAAATCAGTGCCCTATCCTGGGAAGCAACTATCCAAAAACACATTGAGGAGGAACTCTATAGTTCTGCACTTGAGGTATCTGTTTAATTTCTACACAGTTATTCTTATCACTCTAGAGAATTGCTCAAATAGCTATTTGTCTCAAAAAGAAGGGATAAGAAAGAAAAAGGAAAAAGAAGCTTAAATAGCTGCCTCCCTATTGCTAAAACCTACAGTTCGATTACAGGGAAATGCGCTTGGGCTTGAACACCATTTACACCGTGGACGTGCTTTAGCTGCTTTTAATCATTTTCTTGGTTTGAGAGTTCAAAAATTGAAATCAGAAGGAAAAGGACAAATACAAGCAAATGTTCAAGCAGATGTTCAGACACTTCTTGAACCTATAACAGAAAGTGAAGAGTCTCTTCTTTCATCAGTAAGTTTTATTATCTACTCATTTAGTATCATACTTTTTCTTGGACCACAAATCAGAGAAGTGGATCTTTTATCAACTCTTGTGTACATTCTCTTTTTTATTTTTGTTTAATTAAATCTCAGTTTCCCTGTAGCAGAATACATTTTCTATTTTACGGTTTTCACACACGAGATATATATTGAGAATGCAAAGAGTACAAACAGTAGGGGACTGGCAGTGCACAAAAGAAGTTAATGTTATACTTTCAGTTATGATTGACTTATTAGTATTGTGAACACGAAAAAAAAAAAAAAAAAAAAAAAAAAAAAAAACTAAAATAGTTAACACAGAGGATAGAACAATGGCTCAGTTAATTCTCTTTCTTCATGGTGAGAGTGAGGATTTTAATGGTTCCGTGACATTTCCTTGTGGGACTTTCTTTACAGGTCATGCCACTTGCAATTATGCATTTTGAGGATTCTGTGCTGGTTGCTTCGTGCGCTTTTCTCCTGGAGCTTTTTGGGTATTCTGCCAGCATGCTCCGAATAGACATTGCTGCTCTGAAACGGATGTCTTATTTTTACAAATCAAGTGAAAATACTGACAACTTAAGGAAAATTTTGACAAAAGGGTCTGCATTTCATGCAGTTGGCCATGAAAGTGATATAATGGAGTCTCTCGCTCGAGCTCTAGCCGATGAGTATCTGCAGCAGGATAGTGCCAGAATGACTAAGCAAAAGGGTACTCCAAGTTTAGCTGTGGTTAAGCAACCTTCACGAGCTCTTATGCTTTTCTTAGAATTCTTGGAAAAGGCTAGCCTTCCTTCAATGGTGGATGGGAGAACATGTGGGTCTTGGCTGTTGAGTGGTGATGGTGATGGAATCGAGTTGAGATCTCAACAGAAAGCTGCAAGCCATCGCTGGAACTTAGTTACAATTTTCTGCCAGATGCACCACCTTCCCTTGAGCACTAGATATCTTTCTGTACTGGCAAGAGACAATGATTGGGTTTGTACATATCGTACTGTTAAACTTGTCGTTTATATTAAATGAATCTGGCTAGTACACAATTTCTTGAGTATTAATCTTTGGTTCCATTGTCTCTTTAAGGTTGGGTTTTTGTCAGAAGCTCAGATTGGAGGATATCCTTTCGACACAGTGGTCCAAGTGGTATGTCTTGTTCCTATTAACATTAAGTATTACACATTTGTACACATTTTTTGTTGACAACTAGATAGACTAATAAACCTTGCACCATTTTTATCTCCTGATCCCTTCATGTTTCAGGCATCAAAGGACTTTTGTGATCCACGTCTTAAAATTCATATTTCGACAGTTCTGAAAGCCATGCAGTCAAGAAGAAAAGCTAGCTCTTCAACAACAGAAACTATAGAGAAAAGGAGTGAAGCTTCCTTTACTGATGAAAGCATTTGTGTCCCAGTTGAACTTTTTAGAATATTAGCAGAATGTGAAAAGCAGAAAAACCCTGGAGAGGCCATTTTGATGAAAGCAAAGGAGTTATCTTGGTCAATTTTGGCTATGATTGCATCCTGCTTTTCAGACGTGTCTGCAATATCTTGCCTAACAGTCTGGCTGGAAATCACTGCTGCAAGGTTCTTTCTGTTATCCCCTCTACAAAATGATGCTTTCTAGCTTGTATTCAAATGATTCATTGTATATTGGAAAATGTTTGTGCAGTAAACTTAACACTTGTTTCTAATGCTTTTGAGATAGGTTGCTCTCCATTTCTTCTGTTTATGATACATAACTATGCAATCTTCAAAACTTGATCTCGCTGCTACTTTATTCTCCACAGGGAAACTTCATCTATCAAGGTGAATGATATTGCTTCCAGAATTGCAAATAATGTTGGAGCAGCTGTGGAAGCTACTAATGCTCTGCAAGCAGGAGGGAGTAAATCCCTTACATTTCATTACAGTAGGCAGAATGCAAAAAGGAGGCGGCTCCTGGAGCCCAACTTAGGAGAACCCTCAGCCACTACAATGTCTGGAATTCTGGGTTCACCTGTGGGTGTGAAAATATTTGACCAGGGAACTATTTCTGAAGACGAAAGAAATATAGAACTTGGCGGAAATATGATTCTCTCAACTGATTCTGATGAAGCGTCTGTTTCACTGTCGAAGATGGTTTCAGTGCTTTGTGAGCAGCACCTGTTCCTGCCTTTGTTAAGAGCATTTGAAATGTTCCTTCCTTCATGTTCTCTTGTACCTTTCATACGTGCACTTCAGGTTTGTGAAAAGTACAAAACAGCTTCCTTTAATTGATCCAGTTACTTAGTATTGCTATACAATTTACGTGGTTGATGTTTAACTTTTGACATCGCTCAGTTTGATTTCCTATGGGCTTCGGAATGAGAAAATGGGAGCAACTTTAATACTAGGTCTAATTGTTTATTCTTTCTTATGTCCCTACCTCAGGCATTTTCACAAATGCGCCTTTCTGAAGCATCAGCACACTTAGGTTCATTTTCTGCCCGAATCAAAGAAGATTCAACTCGCTTACAGACAAATGTAGGAAGAGATATGCACATTGGTGCATCATGGATAAGCTCTACGGCTATTAAAGCTGCGGATGCCATGCTTTTGACTTGTCCATCTCCTTATGAAAAGAGATGCTTACTAAAACTTCTTGCTGCCACTGATTTTGGCGATGGAGGTCCTGCAGCTACTTATTATCGGCGGCTTCATTGGAAAATTAATCTAGCGGAGCCACTATTACGCAAGGATGATATTTTGCAACTGGGGGATGAAACTCTAGATGATGGTGCACTTGCAACAGCATTGGAAAGTAATAGGCACTGGGAGCAAGCACGCAACTGGGCCAGACAGTTGGAGGCCAGTGCTGGAGTTTGGAAATCTGCTGTTCATCATGTAACTGAAACTCAGGTAACTGTAGTATATATATCTGCTTGGCTTAGTATCCTTCGATAATATCTAAGGAGACTCTATAAGACGGTGGAATATAAGGCATGACACCTTATGTATCTAATTATGTTACACTTCCCTTTCTAAGTTTAGAAAATCCATAGAGAAAATATTATTCTGGTAAGTACACAGCTTGATTTCACTAATTTTCTTTTAAAGAAAAAAAAAATGGAGATGTATCGTTCATTCCCTTTTAGGAGTTGAGCCCGGTGCTGGGTATGTTATGTTTGCCCATTTGAAATTATTTCTGTCTTTTGCTCTTATTAGGAAAACAATGAATTGTAGAACAACTTTTTGTGGAAATATTTTTTGAAAAGATACTAGGTAAGTCTCAATATAATATCGATCACATGATAGATACTGATATTAGTCAGTTGACCAGTAACATGTCGTTGGGAGTGTAGTTTGTTTAAATTGTGAGTCAGTTGAGCTATGATGTCAGTTACTATAGTGAATTATATAGTTTATACTGTTGGACTCCCTTGGTTCCGGAGTTAGTTGATCACATGATTGTAAATTCCATACCACTGCCATCTATCTCTCTCTCTCTTCCAAAATCTCTCTCTCTCTCTCTCTAATATGTCTTTTCTAATTTTTGCTTCTGTAGGCTGAATCTATGGTAGCTGAGTGGAAGGAATTTCTTTGGGATGTCCCTGAGGAGAGAATCGCCTTATGGGGACATTGCCAAACGCTGTTTATCAGATATTCCTTCCCTGCTTTACAGGTACTTTCTCTTTATGGGGACATTGCAACTGTTGTCAGCAAATTTTATATCCTAGTTTCTGCTTAATTTGTTGAGATGATTTCCAGGCTGGGCTATTTTTCCTTAAGTATGCAGAAGCTCTGGAAAAAGATCTTCCAGCTAGGGAGCTTCATGAGCTGTTGCTGCTTTCACTACAATGGTTAAGCGGAATGATTACTCAGTCCAATCCGTAAGATAATAATTAAATTTTTTTTTTTCTTCACTGCTGTGTTTTGCTTATTTCTTCACTGATTGGTGCTGTCAAATCATCAGAGTTTATCCACTTCATCTGATTCGGGAAATCGAGACTAGAGTATGGCTCTTGGCGGTAGAATCAGAGGCACAGGGTAAGAGTGAAGGAGACTTCAATCTAAGCAGTTCCATCCGTGATCCTATTCACAAAAATAGCTCCAGTATTATTGACAGAACAGCAAGTATCATAACAAAAATGGACAATCACATCGGTACATTTAAGAATAGAACTGTAGAGAAACATGATGCAAGGGAAAATAACCAGGCATATCACAGGAACCAAGTATCAGATGTTAGCTTTCCAACCACCACTGCAGGGAGTACAAAGACTAAGCGAAGGGCAAAAGGCTATGTGCCATTACGACGGCCAGTAGTGGACTCACCAGAAAAAAGCGCTGATCCTGATGAGGGTTCTAATTCTCTTAATGTTAGACATGAATTGCAGTCTCAGGATGAAAACTTAAAATCAGACATGTCCTTTTCACGGTGGGAGGAAAGGGTTGGACCTGCAGAGCTGGAAAGGGCTGTTCTTTCTTTATTAGAATTTGGACAAATAGCTGCTGCAAAGCAACTCCAGCATAAGCTGTCTCCAGTAAAAGTACCATCTGAAATTTTACTTGTGGATTCCGCACTGAAGCTTGCTGCTATGTCAACTCCAAGTAAAACAGTATCTTTAGCAATGCTTGATGAAGAAGTACGTTCGGTTATTCAGTCCCACCATATTCCGACCCAGCAACATGAAGTTGATACACTGCAGGTTTGTGTCCAAATTCTCCTTCCCTCTTAATCTATGTTTGCCACTGCAAGAGTGTTTTTTTTGTGGTCACTGCTCATGTTATGCTTGTGTATGTAAAGGATATACTAGGTTTCTAATCTTTGTTTACTAGATTTTATGGTAATTTCTAGATTTCACTACATTTGTTGCTGTGGGTTTGCGGTTAGGTTGATTTGTTATCTTTTGTTATTGGTTTTGGTTTGTACTTTTTCTTTGTGAGTTGTGAGTATGAGATCCTAAGTTTGCTTTATTTATTCTCTTCTTTTCTATTATGAAGTTAATGCAGTTTTTCTTCTCAGAAAAAAGAATGGCCTATAGTGGCTAGGGGCATAGGGTACCCTCTGTTCTCTCTTCTAGTACTTGACTGATTCTTTTGTGTTAACTTGATAAAGGTTTTGGAGAATCTAGCAACCATTTTTACTGAAGGTTGCGGACGTGGACTATGCAAGAGGATAATAGCAGTAAACAAAGCAGCATGTATGTTAGGTCTTCCATTTCCGGAGGCATTTGCCAAGCAGCCAATTGAATTACTACAGCTGCTTTCCCTTAAAGCACAAGAATCATTTGAGGAGGCACATCTCCTTGTCAGTACTCATTCAATGCCCGCAGCCAGTATTGCTCAGATTCTTTCAGAATCCTTTCTAAAGGTTGGGCTTTTAACAGTTACTTCTTTGCCTACCTGTGTTTGTAAGTATTGTGCCGGTTGGATATATTGTAATATCTGGGTGTTTTAGTATACTTTTGATAGTGGTACAAAGTTAAATTGGTATAATGTAAGTTAAATGGAGGGTAATGTACAAATTAGGGTGGTTTAATATTTAATCTATGGTGCAAAGTTAATTAGCTTAATATAAGGTAAATTTGGGTAAAACATGCTGTACGAATTAGGGGTTTAAAATAAGTCTGAACTGTGTCTCCAGGGCTTATTGGCAGCTCATCGTGGGGGATATATGGATTCTCAAAAAGAAGAAGGACCTGCTCCCTTACTCTGGAGATTTTCAGACTTCTTAAAGTGGGCAGAGCTTTGTCCTTCTGAACAAGAAATTGGGCATGCACTAATGCGCTTGGTTATTACTGGACAAGAAGTACCACATGCTTGTGAGGTACTACTGCTAGAAATAGATGTTGTTAATTGTCCTGTTTGCGCTGGTTGTTCAAATTATTTATGAAAAACGCAAATTTTCTTTTCCCATAATAGACGAAGGGATGTGCAATGATTCATGAGAGTATTTTTTATTTTCTTGAGCTAATGCTTATTTGTAAACAACGATTTCAGGTTGAGCTTCTAATTTTGTCCCACCACTTCTACAAACTATCATCTTGCCTTGATGGAGTTGATGTTCTTGTAGCCCTTGCAGCTACTAGAGTAGAAGCTTATGTGTCTGAGGGTGATTTTTCATGTTTGGCCCGTCTGATAACTGGAGTAGGAAACTTCCACGCCCTGAATTTCATTCTTGGAATTCTTATTGAAAATGGCCAACTGGATCTCCTTCTTCAGAAGTATTCAGCTGCCGCAGACACGAATGCTGGCACTGCTGAGGCTGTCCGGGGATTTCGGATGGCTGTTCTGACATCATTGAAGCATTTTAATCCCAATGACCTTGATGCTTTTGCTATGGTTAGTATCTGCAGACATAATGTTTTTGACTATCACCAACTATTTCTTATTGTTTATGAGATTTCAAAGTAAATTAGGATATTAGCGCAATGAACTAGTAGATCAGTTATTCAGTTTGTCAGTAAACTGGTATATACAATGAATTTATTACTTGCCTATGCGGTGAGAAACAAGCAAGTATGAAATACCATTTATTCTTCTTCTCACTTTCTTTCCACAGGTCTACAATCACTTTGACATGAAACATGAAACGGCTGCTCTTTTGGAGTCACGAGCAGAGCAGTCATCAGAGCAGTGGTTCATTCGTTATGACAAGGATCAGAATGAGGACCTTCTAGACTCCATGCGTTATTACATTGAAGCTGCTGAAGTTCACAAATCCATTGATGCTGGCAACAAAACACGCAGAGCATGTGCTCAGGCCTCCCTCTTGTCTCTTCAGATTCGGATGCCAGATTTCCACTGGCTGTACCGATCCGAAACCAATGCCAGGCGTGCCCTAGTGGAGCAGTCTCGTTTCCAAGAGGCCCTCATTGTTGCTGAAGCCTATGGTCTTAACCAGCCAAGTGAGTGGGCCTTGGTACTTTGGAACCAGATGCTCAAACCAGAAGTTCTGGAAGACTTTGTGGCTGAATTTGTGGCTGTTCTTCCTCTCCAGCCCTCGATGCTCGTTGACCTAGCAAAGTTCTATAGGGCTGAGGTGGCAGCGAGAGGGGACCAATCCCAGTTTTCAGTTTGGTTAACTGGGGGAGGGTTGCCAGCGGAATGGGCAAAATATCTGGGGAGGTCGTTTAGATGCTTGTTGAAAAGGACTAGAGATTTGAAGTTGCGGTTGCAGTTGGCTACTGTGGCAACTGGTTTTGGAGATGTCATTGATGCATGTACAAAGGCGTTAGATAGGGTCCCTGAGAATGTTGGACCTCTTGTCCTGCGGAAAGGCCACGGTGGTGCTTATCTACCACTCATGTGAGTTTGATATGATGGTGATGACGATAAGATCCTACAAGCGGGTTCTTCAAACGAAAAAGAGGGGGAAGGAGAAAAGTAGGAAAAGAAACGTAGGAATGGGAATAGAAACCATACAGGACATGTAAATTTGATAGAGTTTGTAAATGTAGTTGACAGGTTTGATAGATCCTCATTCTTTTTCCAGCTTCATTCGATAAGCCAAAAGCAGCGACCAGTTTTGACAAAGAAGCAAAGCATGTAGATCAGATCATTAGCTAATTCTAGCCCAAAGTTGTGTAGTATATGATTTTGTTCTGTCCTTTCTCCTTCATTACCACCTATTCTTTTATTGATAACTTCAGCAGTTGTATTTTCCTTCTGTTGGTATCAAATGTATCAAGGGTTTCTTATTGCAAATATTGAAAGAACTCTGATCTGCACTAAGATTGAGTCATATGCTCTTATTTCTAAAATGCGTTAGGTGCCAACAATGAATAAACCAACAGCCATATATAGAATGGAATAGGGGTAAGTGCAAGGCTATATACAGAGACCACACAGAGGGTATTGGGATTTAAGGTAAATTACATAAGGGCTAGGCGGCGATCTAGCCTCTGTAACTTTTTCATATCATTGTGTACATATGGCTGTGCATGTTTAGGCCTTATATAGCAAAATCAAATGGGACGGGATAGATAGATATATATGGGTGAAGTGAATAGGGGAATTACGAGAAAAAAAAAACTACCCACAAATGAGAAATGAAAAAAAAAAAAATCAAGACTGAACCTAAGCTCAATGACCAGTAGATGACACAATGAAAATTACAACAATATTACAACAGTGTAGAGTAAAAGCAATGACTTGTAAGTAAGCAACATATCACAAAGCATTCCCTTAAGTAAGCCATACAAAGCAATACAGTAAGTAGTACAAAGCAATTGAACCAGTAAACAATGATATTACAACAGCCTTAAACAAATTAAAAAACCAAGAACTAAACAGTATAAAGTAAAAGCAAAACTTAGAAGAAAAACTGAAAATCAGATGAGTTAATAAGTGAACATAGGACGAGACGGGCCTTACGGGACCAAAACCATCCGTCCCGCGTCCCGTCTCATTTTATTGAAACAGATGGGCTTGTCATTTTTATATTTAAAAATCTCGTTCCATCCTGTTAAATTTCGAGACGGGATCGTGACGGATTCAAGATTACAGTTTAAAATGTCCAACCCAAATTTGTATCAATACTTGTCTTTATATCAATATTTGCAACAAATTATAATTTTTCTATCAATTTCTTCAACAACACACACCATACATAGAAACTTACATGAGTGAAATGAGGAAAAAAGAAGTAGGCGAGGAAAAATGTGAAAATTTATGAAATTGTCAAGTCCAAATTTTAAGGAAATATTTAGAGTTAACCATTTACATTTCACAACATAAAAAGATGTAAAAAAAATGAACCAATGGGTAACGGTTAAAAAAAACTCACAATTGCTTGCATTCAACAACAACGTACAAATAGAGATAAACTGCTACACACTAGAGCGAAAGTGTGATTCCATAGGATGGGTGGGGGAACCATTTTCCCACCTATTTTCCTTACACTTGGGAACCAATTTCTTTTCCCACTCATTTCCTTGGGTTTCCAAACATAGAAAAGTAATGACTTTCATTTCCCATTACATGTCCTAAATGTTAAACCTATATAAGGCTCAAACATGAAATCGAGTGCAATATTTATCCACTAAATTTCATAAAACATAAAAGTTTTCTATTTCTGATGAGAATGAGTGAGAGGTTCATGGACTTGCATTATTTTTCAGAGAACAATGGTTATCAATACAACGCCCAAAATCAACCGAACTAATTGAAATTCGAACAATCATACTACTAAATATTACTAAAGACCTAGAATAAAGAAAATATTAAAGAATAGAGAAAGAAGAATGTCTTCAATATTGGCTACTTCGTTGATAGTTGATTCATCGAAAACTGAATTGAGTGATAGTTTTACTAAAGGCTAAAATGAATTGATATTGTTATAAAACGTAACTGAAATATTGGTTGATGTTGACAAATAATCACAGCTGTTTTTTCATAATTAATATGTTGGAAGACTTGTACCTAAGAGGCTAAGACTTTAACTGTAACTGGTTTTTTTTCCTAGCAAAGCCGATCAACAAGCATTGATAAGTTGCACATTTTTGAAAAGAAGACAAATGAAAACTTCACGGTCTATGTCGGGGAAGTGGTAAATGATTTGCTCTAATTGATGTTGTTGAACCCAATCCTAGATTTTTCGTTCTAGCAGCTCAACTGGGAATCACATTGATCCATTGAACTATTCGAGGAGTCAGTTCGGCATCAAGGTCGGGAGGCGTGGTCTAGACGTACGTCGCTTTTGGAGAGAGAGAGAGAGAGAGAGAGAGAGAGAGAGAGAGAGAGAGAGAGAGAGAGAGAGAGAGAGAGAGAGAGAGAGAGAGAGAGAGAGAGAGAGAGAGAGAGAGAGTAGTAGTAGTAGTAGTAAGTAAGT
>NC_020491.1:11834588-11837337 GCF_000184155.1 Fragaria vesca subsp. vesca
GAGAGAGAGAGAGGTCAAAGAAGAGATCTGAAATAGGGAAAGAGAAATGAGAGATTGAGAAGGAAGGACAGTTTGATCATGAATAATATGTTAAATGGTTTTGTTATGGAGAATAGTTTTTAAAAGTCTCTTGGAAATTTTAAAATCTGATTTTGTTAGTAGAAAAAAAATTTCTAAATTTAAGGTTGCATTTTCTGATATAATACGATAAAACACACGATAAAACACGAAACAAAACAATTATATACATTCTTGTTCAAATAATCAGTTGCAGCTTAGGGTTTTTTTTTTTCATTCACAGTTAAAGACTTGAAGCTTAGTTGAAATTACAAAGAAATACTGTGGAAGTTTTATTTTTGTAATTTTTAATTTTTTGTAATTTGGGTTTAGTGGGGGGTTACTATGTAACTGTGTGGTGCAGATAGTGTTAGGCAAATAGGCAGGAAGCATAAACCCTAGCTATACCTCCCACTTTATTCCCGCCCCTTTTCCCTTTCCCTCTTTCTCTTTCTTTTTTCCTCACTTTCTTCCCAACCCAAACACACATCTCCTTTCTCACGTCCACCCAAAGCGATTCAGGCCGTCATCCTTCACTCCTTCATCTTCCTCAACCTGTAAGTATCTATTTCAAGTTCTCTTCTTTTTACCTGATTGAAATTTGGGCCTTATGTTGAAATTGCAATTGTTCATGGATTGGTGAGTATTCAATTGGGTATTGCTGGATCAGTTGGGATTGAACTGGGTGGTAATCTTTCTTTTCAGTTGATAACTTCCAGGTCCCCTAGCCATGTCCACCGCCCTCAAACCAAACGCAGAGCTTGCTCTTGCCTTTGCCTCTTCTTCTTCCAGACCCTCGTATTCGAAACCCAACTCCACCCAGCTACCCAGAATGCCCTCCGGGTCTCTCCCCAACAACTTCTCCGGCCTCTCATTGGCTTCATCCAGTGGACTTTCTCAGAGCAAACATGTATGCTCACTTTCGAAGAATGATTCCGGTGAAAGCTCTGGTGGGTTCTCGTATAAGGATGCTGGTGTGGATATAGATGCCGGGGCGGAGCTTGTTCGAAGAATTGCCAAAATGGCTCCTGGCATTGGAGGCTTTGGAGGTTTTTTCCCCCTCGGTATGATATTTTGACTTATGTTGGATTTTGAACGTGGAGTTTGAATTTGTTGCTTGGGTTGATTGAGTTATGTGGTTCAACAGATGATTCGTATCTCGTAGCTGGTACTGATGGTGTGGGAACTAAGCTTAAGCTCGCGTTTGATACTGGAATTCATGATACTATTGGTATTGATTTGGTAATGCTACTACCCGAGCTGAGTCATGTGGTAGTGTAGGGTGTGTTGGTTTCTGTACTGATCAACTTTGATTCTCAGGTTGCGATGAGTGTCAATGATATTGTCACTTCTGGAGCCAAGCCATTGTTTTTCCTTGATTATTATGCTACAAGCCGCCTTGATGTTGATCTTGCTGAAAAGGTACATGTCACTCTGGACCCCTCAGCTTCTATCATTATGTAAAGACATATTACCAACTCAATGCAGCTTATTTATTCTGTTTCGTTGTTTTAGGTTATCAAGGGAATTGTCGATGGTTGCCAACAATCTGACTGTGCTCTTTTAGGTGGAGAGGTATTCCCAAGTACTTAGTTTTGCATTTTCCGTTGTCTTATTAGCTGAGGAATCCAGTTGCTAAGCGTGTATTCTTAGGTTGATGTGTTTACTGTTTGTAGACACATGTTCATATTTTTTATATGGTAATTGCATATATCTTCAGACTGCCGAGATGCCGGGTTTCTATGCAGAGGGTGAGTATGATCTCAGTGGTTGTGCGGTTGGAATTGTGAAAAAGGACTCTGTGATTAACGGGAAAAACATTGTGGCTGGAGATGTCCTCATTGGCCTACCATCCAGTGGGGTTCATTCCAATGGCTTCTCTCTTGTAAGAAGGTTGGTGTTATTGAAAGAAAAAGCAAACATTTTCCCTGCTTTTATATATGTAATTAACTTGAACTTTATATTTTCTTGTCTGACCCTGCAGTTCTCACGTATAATTTTTTTTTTTATTGCTCTATCTTTACAGGGTTCTAGCTCATAGCGGGCTGTCTCTAAAGGACCAACTTCCGGGTAAATCTGTTACATTAGGTGAAGCTTTAATGGCTCCCACAGTGATATATGTTAAGCAGGTCAACATGAAATCCTGGTTTACAATATTATGCATTTGTGCTCATTTAGTTGGTTTGTCTTGAACTAGCTGCTGAAAATGCTTTGTGCGTTTTGGTTTTGCTGCACTGGAACAGGTGCTTAACATAATTAGCAAAGGCGGTGTGAAGGGGATAGCCCACATCACGGGAGGTGGTTTCACCGACAATATACCTAGAGTATTTCCAAAAGGCCTGGGAGCTGTCATCTATAATGGTTCATGGGAAATCCCAGCTGTTTTTAAATGGATCCAAGAGGTAACGAGATTTTCATGCATCTCCTTATTTCTGAGCTTTTCTCTGGCATTTATGTATCTCATGTCTTTTCTCATTTTACTCATCTAATGCCAACACTAGGCTGGAAGAATAGAAGATGCTGAAATGAGGCGAACTTTCAATATGGGTATTGGGATGGTTCTTGTTGTGAGTAGAGAGGCATCCCGCAGAATTCTTGAGGATGACAATGGAGCTTACTGCATTGGTGAGGTTGTAACTGGTGAAGGAGTGAGTTATAGATAAAATGTATTGTGTGGCTCTCTCTCTCTCTC
>NC_020491.1:11837590-11855717 GCF_000184155.1 Fragaria vesca subsp. vesca
CTCTCTCTCTCTCTCTCTCTCTCTCTCTCTCTCTCTCTCTCTCTGTTCCTTTTTGAGGCCATTCGACAAGCTGAGATACAAGCTACTGCAGCTTGTTTTTGTTGTTATTTTTGTATCTTGAGATTCACAGTTACACAGGCATTTGCTAGTGTATCTTAGGGCTTTTTAAGTTCTGAGTTCCCTTATTCCAATCCATGCTCAACTGTTATACCAAGTGTTTTTCTTTCTCCCCTACCATGCCTTTTTTATTTTTTTTCCTTAACCGGTAATTGTAGTTTGTAGTTCCAGTTGCTTGCGATGCATGCTAAGTTAGACCTAACCCTACAACTAACGATTTTCATTCCAGAGTATGTAATGTTGTGCTTCCACGAGGGGGGCCGCCCATTTTGATCTAACTCTATTCCTCTTGCCCTCACTGTGTTGGTGGCACTGTTTATACTCTAAAAGTAATGAAGAGGACCGAATCTATCATGTTGGCAATATTATATAATTTGCCTCTCCACAGATCACCCATAGTGCCATGAGATATCAAAGCCGCACTTTCACGTCATATTTCATCACCGAGAGCATATAATCTTTCCTCCTGGCCGAGCACGTCTTATGTTGCCTTATTCTGACGTTAGAATACTCATCAAACACGTCTGAATCTAATGCTGCCTTATTCTGACGTTTACTGCAAAATGACTTTATGGCTGTACTCATCCATTTAACTATCGAACAAAATAATCGAGTCTGGGATCAATTGCTACATACAAAATATTACTCTGTTTCCCGTAACACCTCTCTCTCTCTTCATGGAGTTTGCCACCAGCATTGCAGAGAACGTCTTGGGTAGGCTAGCTTTTTATGCTTCCCAAAAGATATCCTTGGCATGGGGTGCCCAACTTGAGCTCACCAAGCTCAACAAGACTTTATCTACCATCAATCTAGTGCTTCAAGATGCAGAGAAGAAGCAAGTGAAGAATCCCTTAATCACTCATTGGTTGGGAAAGCTCAAAGATGTTTGTTACGACGTTGATGATGTCCTTGACGAACTGGAGTTTCGAAAGCTGCGGAAGAAACTGCTGGTCAACAATCATGGGATTGTCAAAGGAAAGGTACGCCAATTTTTTTCGCGTCGGAATCCAATAGTGTTCAACTTTAAAATGGGGCATAAAGTGAAAGAGATTAGAGAACGACTTGTTGAGATTGATAATGAAAAGAGAGAGTTTTCTCTTATTCAAGTCGCTCAACTGGCCGAAGATCATTGTGCGCCCAGACGAGTGCATGATGACAGAAGGATCACAACTTCCACAGTTGAGGCTTCAAGTGTTATTGGGAGAGAAGGTGACAAACAACAGATTCTCAAGCATCTGTTGAATGACACTGATTTCTCCAGTGAGGAGAATGTGTCTGTTATTTCCATTGTTGGATTAGGAGGGTTGGGGAAAACAACACTTGCTAAATTGGTGTATAATGAGAGCATGGTAAAAGAAAATTTTGAGAAGAGGATGTGGATATGCGTCTCAGACAACTTTGATATCCAAACATTAGTTAAAGGCATTACTAGTGCTGCTGGTGGACCAAAATGTGAGGATGAGAGTTTGGATATTATGGAAACAATGTTGCAAGATACTCTCAGGAGTAAAAAGTTTTTGTTGGTGTTGGATGATGTCTGGGATACAGAGTTGATTGGAGTAACACGAGAAAAATGGATTGTTTTAAAGACTCTGTTAAATGTGGGAGCTAATGGAAGTAAAATCATCGTAACAACACGAAACAATCAAGTTGCTTCAATTGTGAATTCCTCATACAAGCATCCTTTAGAAGGTCTTCCTCATGAAGACAGCATGTCCTTGTTCATCCAAAGAGCATTTAAGAAAGGAGAGGAGCACCGGTACCCACACTTGATAGAAATTGGAAAGGATATTGTGAAGAAGTGTGGAGGAGTTCCTTTAGCTGTAGCTACTCTAGGGAGCATGCTCTATTTAAATACAGAGCGGCACAAATGGGAAAGTGTTAGAGATAATGACATGTGGAGTATAGGAAATGACAATATTCTACCTGCACTCAAATTGAGCTATGATGCATTACCACAACACTTGAAACCATGTTTTGCTTTTTGTTCACTTTTCCCAAAAGATTATATATTCAACAGTGAAGATTTGGTTTCATTGTGGACAGCACAAGGCTACCTCAAATGTAAGAAAAATGAAGATTTTGAGCAAATAGGTATAAACTATGTAAGGGAGTTTTCCTTTAGATCTTTGTTTCAAATCGAGCTTGAAATGAAAACCGATATAATGTTTAAAATACATGATCTAGTTCATGATTTAGCAATTTCGGTGGCACAAGTAGAGTACTCCACAGTCAATTCTCGTCCCTCTAGTGGTTTTGATATCGTTCGACATGTGTCAGTCTCTAAAAAGGACTTGTTTGGAGAAGAGGCAAAAATGCCTGATTTCATATTCAAGTTAACCAAATTGCGAACCTGTCTAATTCCTGATATTTGCAAGATGAATCAACATTTTGTGAAGACATGCATCTTGATATTTAAATATATGCGGGTGCTAGATCTCAGAGAGTCGGCTCTTGAGGAGATACCAAGTTCTATTGGTAGTTTATTTCATTTGAGATTGCTCGATTTGTCTTCCAATGATTAGATAAAAAGGCTTCCGAATTTAATCTGTCAGTTGCTGAAGTTGGAGTCATTGATCCTTGGTCGGTGTACCGCACTTGAGGAGATACCCAAGGACATAGGGAACATGATCAACCTCCGAAGCTTGTGGATAACTACACAACAGACGTATTTGCCAAAAGAAATTAGACACCTCACTTTACTCCAATCTTTCTATTTTTCTGATTGTGTGAATCTGCAATCTTTGGGCGTAGAGATCCAATTCCTCACCAACCTTCGTCGATTGTGGATTTATTCCTGTGCAAATTTGGAATCCTTGCCACCAAATATGAAACTCTTGACCGCTCTGCATACTCTGATTATTGATGAGTGTGAAAAACTTGATTTGATGAAAACCACAGAAGGCCCTCAAGGTCTTAGATCATTTGTGCTCAGGAAATCAGATTTGGAGGTTTTGCCTCCTTGGCTTGAAGATTCAGCGAAAGTTCTGCAGAGCATAGAACTCGCCGACTGTGATAATCTAACTGAAATTCTGGAATTGCAAAAATTCACATTCCTTGAACAACTAAGGATTGACTACTGTTCCAATCTGTTAGCTTTGCCGGAAGGGTTGCATTGCCTTAGTGAGTTTAGAGAATTAGAGATTAATAATTGTCCGAAACTGAGCGAGAGTTGCAAAAGGCAATTAAAAGGCCAGGATTGGTCCAAGTTTGCACGTGAGGCAAAGATTAAGATCTACCCTGATATGGATACAGACGAAGATGATGATGAAGGTGCTTTCGACGATCACAATGCTATATCAACTGATAGGTAAGAATCCATCCACTACTAATTGATTTATCCTTTTATATATCGATAGGTAGAACTGCAGAAGAATATAATGCGTGCAGCTTTCATACTAAACGTTGCGGGTTTTCATGGTATGCATCAATTTCATATGCTCGTCACTGTTGATGAAACTTTAGTTAAGACCTTCGATGATTTATGAGAATGAGAGAATTTAATACTTGGGTATCAAACTGAAACCACCTCAATAGTTTAGGGAGTCTTTTGTAATTAATCATTTGTAGATACTCAGATCTTTTCTCTGTTTTTTTTGGTATGATTGTAGATACTCAGATCAGTTGCAACAGAAGTGCGGCTAGGTGCTTTAGAATGAAGTTGCACTACGCTGCTGTACTTACATTCTACTGCTATGCTTCGGTCTTCGCAGAATGGTCGCTGCTGAGGCTTTTTCTCCTTCTCGCTCTTTGCCTGTTGCTGCTTGAGTTTTTAGGCCTGCCTGGTTTAGGCCAATGTCTTTCTTTTTCTATTTCGGCCTACTGTATTACGTCTGTACTGCTACTTATGTGTCGCTTCGTTGTTCCTACATAGCGCACTAGTTTCAGATTTAATTTTGTGGTTGTTATTCTTTTGAAGTTCATTTGATTCACATGATCGTTGTTTGCTAGAAAAACTTGGTTTGTAATGTGAGAGGTTGATTGTATCCAAAAAAAGTAGAGAGTTTGATATGTGATAAACGTAATTATTTGAGTGACTTCATTTATTCTTGTTTCGTAATTTCTTTTTATAAAGCCAAAAAGTGACAAATTCAAATTTTATTTTGAAGTTAATTGCATTAATCTAATGTCAGTGAGCTGTGACTTGGTTGGTTAAGGTGTTTAACTGACAATTTTGAGGTCATGGGTTCAAACCTCATGACATATGTAGAGTGTGTGAGTTTATTAATAATTTTTTTTTTTTTTAAAAATTGCATTAATCTAATAATCTTTTTTTAGTAATAAATTAGTATTTGATTGTATTGGTCTATTGGACTGCAGGTTGTATATTTTTTGAATAAAAAGTTGGTGCGACTACCCTTAAGCTTTCATTAATGAAACCGTTGAATATAAAGAGGGACATGAAACCTAGCTAAATCCTTTATCTCAAAATAATATCGAGAATCTCTACAACGTATCTGTATTCAAACAAGTACCCACTAGCAAAGAGTACTATTTTAATGATGACTCTATTTGCTTGTATATGTATTCAAACAAGCACCCACTAACAAAGATCTGAAATAATATCGACTATATATATTAGACACCAGGTTGTATAATATTGGATTATAAGAAAATGACCAAATGCCCAAAAGCCTTTAATTGAAGTCGGTCCTGTGTATTTGAGAAAGATGAACTCAATGAGTTACTTTTTGAAATATGTCTTTATTTCAAGGACTAAAATATCGATCATAGAAATATCAATGGTTCGAAAAAAAGAAATCTCGATAGATATATCGAGAAAATATCAAATATCGATATATCAATAGAAACTTTATCAAAATTTTATATAAAAATTGTATATTCGACTAAAAATAGATTAAATATAAAATATCAGAAAGATATGAAGATTAATATCGGTGCTTGTGCAAAATAGAAATTTTGAAGAAATATCGAGGATATCGTTTTAGTGTTGTTTTCTTGTGCTAAACTGCTTCAGGAGATTACGCCTCATCTAGATTCGCTTTTGAGAGGATTCATTTTCACCCAGATGTCTTTCGAGAGGAATATATCTCAACTAGATTCGCCTTGAGGCCTTGAGGGGATACATTCTCATGCAAGATTGAGGAGACGTACTACTCCTCACTCATTCTCCTTCAAACATATCAAATATAAACAACAAAATACAGCCTTTACCACAAGTGCTATATGTACTCGGAGTCTCAAAAAGTTAGTTTAGTTCAAACACAAAATTACAAAGATATATAGGTTAATTCTATTTCTAGTAGATTAGTACAAACTACAAAGAAGAACAGTACTCTTTTTACGTAGATGGTCAAATGTCCAACAACAAAACCAACTCAAATAGAACTTGCCACCACTTTTGTCAATGATTCTAAGCAGCACAATCAATGATTCTTTTGTCGTACCATGCATGCAAAAATTAATATTTGCGGCTATAGCTCCAGTTAATAAATGAATTAGTTTTCAACAAAAACTAGGACTAGCAGAAACAAATTCCAGTAGGATTGGCAAAGATAGTTGTATTTGAATGAAAAATGAATTAGTTGTCAATGAGGATCAGAATTAGCCAATCCGATTGCCATTCTGCCTCCCTCTGTCTTTCTAGTCTATATAAATACTCTGCATGACCTAGCCTCCCCTCTGCCATCATACCCACCAAATTAACCTTCTCTAATACTCTCTGTTCTCTATTACCCTCCTCCTCTTCTCTTTCTCTTTCTCTGTTTGTAGTTGTTGATCATGGCTAATGACAAGGGTCTAATCGTCAGTTTCGGGGAGATGCTGATTGACTTCGTTCCCACAGTTTCAGGTGTTTCACTGGCCGAAGCTCCAGGGTTCTTGAATGCCCCCGGTGGCGCCCCAGCCAACGTGGCCATTGCTGTCTCTCGGCTCGGCGGCAACGCCTCCTTCGTTGGGAAGCTCGGTGACGACGAGTTCGGGCACATGCTGGCCGGAATCTTGAAGGAGAATAACGTCTCAGGAGAAGGCATCATGTTCGACCAAGGTGCACGCACCGCTCTGGCCTTTGTGACCCTACGCGCCGACGGAGAGCGCGAGTTCATGTTCTACAGGAACCCTAGCGCTGATATGCTGCTCATGCCCGAAGAGCTCAACTTGGAGCTGATTAAATCAGCTAGTGTTTCATTATGGATCCATTAGCTTGATCGTAGAGCCATGCAGGTCGGCTCATCTAAAGGCAATGGAGGTTGCCAAAGAAGCAGGTGCCTTATTGTCCTACGACCCTAACCTCCGGCTACCACTGTGGCCCTCAGCTGAGGAGGCACGCGAGCAGATAATGAGTATATGGGACAAGGCAGAAGTGATCAAAGTCAGTGATGTTGAGCTTGAGTTCCTCACAGGAAATCCCAACATTGATGATGAATCTGCCTTGAGTCTCTGGCACTCTAACTTGAAGCTCCTCCTTGTCACTCTTGGTGAAAGCTTTTCGTGTAACTGCGGTGGATACTACTGGTGCTGGTGATTCATTTGTGGGTGCTCTGCTTGCAAAGATTGTCGACGACCAGTCTGTTCTTGAAAATGAGCAAAGGTTGAGGGAAGTACTGAAATTTGCAAATGCATGTGGAGCAATTACCACTACAAAGAAGGGAGCCATTCCTGCACTCCCCAACGAGTCTGAAGTCCTCGCCCTAATCAATGGAGCATAGATTTAGTTTTGTTGTTCATTCATCTTTCTAGGATTTTTGTTTTTTATTTTTTTATTTATTTTTGTGATATCAGTTTATCCATCTTTGTAGGATTTTCGATTTCTGTTTTAACATTTACTTTTGGTTGGACAATGTGTTTTAAGCTTCTGACAACCTATGTCCAGTACTCCAGTTATTAGTAATGGATATATTTTGTTAAGATGAGAAATATCAATTGTAATAAGAGAAAATGAAAAAGAACAGATGCAAGAAAAAGAAATTTATATGACAATGAACCTCTTTGTACAGAAAGAAAAAAAAAAAAAAAAAAAAGAAAGACATGCCTTGATTAAAGGCTACCAAAGCCGATGGCAAGAATTCAAACTGCTAGCAATTTTAATTAGTTTATCTACATGTTAATCCTGCTTCGTATCTTCACCAACTTTTGGTCGACTCTGAGCAAGTAAGCGCTTTGTTCTCTCGAGAACACCAAAAAAGATTGAACCACCAATCCCTATCCACAGCACTCTTGGTCCAATACCCTGAAGTACAAATATATGTAAGCAAAACTTGCAGCAATTAGATTGCCTCCAACAACAATCACTTCATGCTATGATTAGTAATGACTCGAAGGGACCATCAATACAATAAGTTGTAATAACATGAGAGAACTTCCTGATTAGTAATGACTTCATACAAGGAGAGAAGTTCCCCGGAAGGTTACAATGTTAGTCTAGGCATATCTATACAAACCACAGGACTACTACTCCACTAGTCACATTTCTTTTTCCTGAAGTTAGGACAAGTCTTTACGGCTCCGTAAGGAGATGAAACTTAAGAGGCTACTCACATTTCTTTCACAATTACAACCTCCATCTCACGCTTGTGTTCATGCTTGGAGATTTAAACAAAAAATGGAATGCAAAAACAAGGGACAAAAGTGAAATAAACAAGTCTGGTGTTTTTGAAACAATTTTGGAATGCCTGTGCGGAAGGTTTTGGGCAACGATTGGTGAGAATGGGTTAATGGATCTGAATGTGACTGATGTGAGAAAAGGATAGAGAATAAAGTATTATTTTTAAAAGTATGAACTTGTTTATAAAGACTGAACTAAATTCGAAAACAAAAAAATGCCTGAATTATGAAAGACGTCCAAACAGAATCCCCATCTCAGAACCCTGTCCCAAATTATCCCACCTCACACCTAGCTCCCTCAAAGATACATTCAATACTCCTATCCACACTACCCACAAAGATGCTATCATGTCACATCGTTCCCAATACAGTTCCCCTGTTTTTGGCAAGCAAAGAGCTTATATTTCTCTGCCAACAAGGCATTACCTGAAGTGGGTTATCTGAGTACACATGTTACTCCCCATTCACCTTATTGATGTTATAGTCAAAAGTAAGTCAAGTCAGCATATTGGCAAGGTGGAGCAAAAGTAACTACAAGATCCTTGATGAACAAGGCATATGACTTGAAAAACAATTTCACTTCCCTAAGAAATACAGGTTACAAGGATTGAAGAAAAAACAAACTCAATATTGAAAGCACATCATTTTGCATAATCTTTGATCTTTCCAGGGGATGTAAGGAGACACATCGCAATCATATTTTATATGACAAGGGATATTAAGGCTGGTCAATGCATACCTTCAAAAGAGCAGGAGGTCCTTCTTCCCTCACAATAGTCTGAACACAGTCAAGAATTCCTTTGTACTGGTTGGCAGATCCCTTTGAAAAAGAAAAAAGGAAAAAGTCAAAAAAAAAAATGAGAGCAAACAGTTGGAGGCAGTGTTAGTTATGAATTTTGATTTGGCCCTAATTTTACAGCCCCTCATATATATGCTATACAGAAGATAATATGGGACTGTTGGAATAAATTTCAGGCTTCATCACCAGGGTGCACAAATTACTTGGAACTAACATCCCCTGATAAATATCATGCAGAACAGCAGATGGGGCTTACCTGTACCATTAGTCTAGTTTTAATCACATCAAGGGGCGTGGTTATAGCTCCAGTTAATGCACCTACAAGAGTTTGATATTAAATGTATCAGAATTGCTTTAGGTCAAACAGATAGATAATGAAGAAAGCCAATGACAATAGTCTTTTATGAAGACTATGAAGACAATCAGACAGACATGAACTCGTCCCGACCAAACTAACCCTATTAGAACTCAGAACCAAAGACATAAAGTATATTTTTTTCACCATAACTTACCATATTCATCACAGAGTACATAAGAACGAAAATGCACTATTGTTATTTGATCAACTTATGGTGCCTTCAGAGCACAGAGATAGTATGATACAACTTCCGTACTCTATTATAATTTATGTAGGAATTACTTGATCGTACACAGAAGTTGTATATCTGCCAAGTCATTCTGGAGTTACATGTCAATATGAGGAGCTGAGGAGTTGTAGTCATCCTCACCAATAATAAAATCCCATTTCAGAGAATCTCATGTTGTGACAAATAATAGTAATATCACCCCATGTGGGAATACTCATGGCTGAAGAAGCTTGAGTGGTCAGGCCGCAAAGAGGAAAGAATAAATTCAACATCGGAGACCTTAGCACCCTCTTTTGTCTATACAGGACCCTGAATTTGGGTGAGTTCCATATCGAGAGTTGTACCAAGTCAATCAATGTATATAACCTATAATAAGAAACTCCATTCGTGACATGGCCTTTTGGTTATTACATCAATGTGCCATGAACATCTCCATATGTGAAGTTGTGTTTCTCATTTGCTAAGAATAATACCGGCTATTATTAACATCAGTTAATCAGTGTCTGATGTAGAGATATTTTACTGACTGAATCATAGTGCACAAACGTATACTAGGCAGGCATGCATGGCTTACATTCAATGCATATAGCATAATGTCCTAATATTGTTTGGGAGCATTAATCTGTTCCCTTTTTGTAAGGTAAGAGGGTATGGACTAGTGTGAAACCTTTTCTTCTGAGTCCAAAGTTTACACTACTTATAAATTGCACTCAGACAAGAGAAAATGAAGGCGCGCACTGGATTATGCATGTTAAAGAAGATCCCACAACCAACCCCAAAAGAGCTAGAGTTGACAAGACTTAAAATAGAATAATATGATCACTGATTTCCTATAAAACGGAAGAGTCAAAAGCTAAGTACCTGCAAATGCTCCAATTACAGCATTCTCAGGATCGTTGAGCTCTCTCTTTGCCTGATATAAAGAGAAGACTAGAAAGATATCAAGACAAAGACATTACAGATTTCTAACATATATGTGTATATACAGACATTGCATTCATATGTCATAGAAGCATTCAAGAGGAAGCAATGTTGTCTCGCTTCATGCACAGTTTTGGTTATATAACCATAGATTATAGCTATGGTACGGCTACCACTTGTAATTTTGGTTTAGAAGAGATAAATCTAATATTTCCCAATGGAATTTTTAAAGGGAAGTTGAAAGGGCAGAAATGTTTCATGACTACTTGTTCAGAGTTTAGGGAATTCCACTCTGGAAGTAAACAAGCAAGTATTCTATGTGATCTTCAGTATCTTCAGAACTTAACGCTTCCACTTTTGGCTGTTTATGCAGATTGGGGAGCTGATGTAGTTTCAGGAGGGGGTTCCCTAATTGCAATTTCTCATGTCTGGTAGCTGGAACTGTAGCTCTCTAGTGGATATCTTGAGATATCATCGCCTAAGTAGCAACATGTTTAACCCATTCTAAAAATTGCTTCCATCTAAAATATACAACTAAAAAGTGAACTAAAACAATAGAGAAATGAGATAACTGCACATACGCAACACAATCAAACAGACAGAGGCCAGAGACTCAAACCCCCAAATTTTGACTTAATTCAAAGGAAACTGGACATGTTATAACTGAATAAACATGTAAAAAGAAAAGACATCATGAAAATAACTGCAAGGAATAATTTTTTGGATATGATTTTTTTTTTATAGGATATGAGTGGAATACTAATCAGAAGAGAAAGTGACCTCTGACCTACATATCCTAATTTTTTGGATAAGGTTTCAACCAAAAGAAACTTGTCTTATTTATCACACGAAGAAAGAGATCCTAGATTTCGTCCATTATGAACATGGTTGATAACGTTGGTGCTACAGAAGCATCAACACCATAGTCATCAGTTCATGCATCAAGGCTATAAATCCAAACATTACAAGGCATCCTATAATTGCAAAAAGGAGGAGCTTACCGCGACTTTATAACCTATCCGAAGCTGCTCATATAGACAAAATTGAATTGCATCAAATGGCAAATCTCGCAATAAAAATGATCCATATCCCTAGCATCTCAAAAAGGATAAGGAGAGTTAATATATTGATAATAACTTAAGAAACACAATAGAGAAGTAATTTGTTTCTTTATATAAAGGAAATAGGGGAACCAAGTATGAACTAGTATGATTTGTATCCACAGTGGGAATACCTACCGCATAGAGTCCCTTGAAGCCCTCCTTAGCAGCAATAAGGCGAACAGCAGCAGAGGCGGATGTGAATTGCCCCGTTTGCATCCTTTGCTTTACAACCTAAACGTAATAAAGAGTGAAGGTCATGAGGTGAGGCAAATTTAGGCAGGCAGTGAGTACTATAAACTACTCTACCTCTGTTGGAACACGAATGAGTGAAGCAGCAATGCCTCCACATGCCCCCGCAGTCTACATAAAGTTAGAAAAACAAAGTTTGATTCAGAAAAGAAGTTTACAATGCCAAATTTTCAGCATAAGAGTCAAACAATGACCTAAGGGATTTCCACTGAAGACAAGAAAACAGAGTGTTTTAATTAACGTAGATGATAAACCAGTACTTCACATAATGTGAAATGACAAGAAAAATAATCCCAGGAAGCATGCATCGAAATGTTTTTGTGGTTTAGATGGTGTGATGAACAAGCATCCTGAGGCTGACAGCATCACTATTTGTGCTGTTGAAAACCTTCAAACTTCAAACAACAAGCTCAATAATCTTCTCAAACCACTCAATCATCATATACCTATAGAGAAGACATAACATGTAAGGAAATGAACAGACAAGATTCACTTACGAAATGAGCTAAAGCACTTAGATTTTCAGGAAACATCTTTAACAATTTCTGCTTCGTAGGTTCATATACTCCAACAAAAATTGCAGAAGCCCTGTACACAAATGAATAATTATCAAACATAAATTAAATTGCTTTACACAAAAACCTGGTTTTTAATAGCTAAAAACAAGTATAACTAGTTGAACTCATATAACTATACCCAAATGAAAGCACCCAGCAGTTGGAAACACAAATGCACAATTCAACATCCTTTATTCGACAAAAGAAAAATCAACACCCTATTAAAAATGTTTGGAAAGCATGATAGACAACAAGACCATGAAGAGCATGGCAACTAGACACGTAAAACAGTCGCCCCAAACTGGACAACAGAAAAGTTCAACATAGCAGTTTAGCATACCAGTGTAGGCAAAATTTTATTTTATTTTCAAAAGAAACCAATTGGAAAATCAAATGAATGAAAATGAAGTTAATACTTTTATCCTTCTTTGATACCCAGAAATCCTGCAAACATGTTCACAGAACCAGGTTCAAAACTGGGGCCTCTTGCCGAACCCTACAATCTTCAAGAGGCAGGAAACTCTAGCAAATAGCTAGGTAGGTAATGTGAGAGGGTTTTGAAGCCCAGATCACATGAGAGCAAACCATGGTCCTAAAGAGAATACTAAACTGAATGAACTAAAAGATCTTCATGAAAACTGAAACAAAAAAAAAAAAAAATTAAAAAAGATAAAATAAAATAAAAGGAGAGCAGTTTCTGAAATTAAAAGCATGTTAAAGTAGCTGGTATAAATTGTTAAGACCTGCTTAAGTATATTGAGAATTGGAATTCAAGCAATCCACAAGTTTGTAATCAGAAACTTAATGAGACACAAAATGAGTGTGCCCAACTCAAGACCAAGAAGCTATTTGTTCCGGTGACTTTTAGATAATCAACAAACTAGTAAAACTTATCTGAAACAAAATGAGGCTAATGAGTCATTTCTGGACATATTATCAACAACCCATGTCTGTATAATTAAGATAAACAAGGTCCTAGACTTCTACTTAATATTGAATCAAGTACTCAGAAGATACATACGGTAATACACCAGCAATATTTCCGGCCAATCCAGAATAAAGTCCCTTCAAGACTATTTTCCCTCCACCACGAGCTGCCTGCATTTGGAAAAAGAGAAGAAGATAAAAGTAAAAAATAATACTCAAAAAACGTTTCTAACTAAGAGAATTGAAGAGACAGGGGCTAAGAGATAACAGTTTCTAACTAAACACACAAGTTAATTTATCTGCATAGATAACCTGCCTGCAACCTTGTCTTTATAGTATCAATGGGATATAAAGCAGTTTCAACAACAACACCAGCAGTGCCTCCTGCTATAACACCCTCTGCAAAATTCACCAGAGAAGCTAAATCACAAACAAAGTAGGAAAGTAAATAGTTTTATTCATTTAATATATTATAACTCAAGGTCTTTCGAGCATATTAAGAACACTCTTATACAAATTTTAAATCTTTATAAACTAGCAGTCTACATACGACCATTAACTCAAGGAATCAAATTAATAAGAATGATGCACAGTGAACTGCTACCAAGCATTCAATACATATGTAACTTCAATTGCAATAGTACACGTACCAAATAAAGTACGTAAGAAGTCAAATGGCTTATCATCCTGCATGCTGACCGATGCAAAAGCCTTCCGCTTTACCATAGGCAAATTCAGAAATTTCTTGCCACAAGCATCTGCATAACCACATCACATGTTCAATCAAACAAGCAACAGCATGCCATCTCTATCTACACATCATTCCAATATCTGAAAGCCAAACAACTTCAACTATTCTTCACTAAACCAAATAAACTCCACTTCAACTGAAGATAACGCTGAAATAGACCACACCAACTATTGCATATGATTCCCTCACTAATCATCTAACACGAAAACCCGAACACAAAAAAAATGAATGTCCCTGATTCTAAGACGAAAACGCTCTGAAAATCTCCAAATCACCAAATAAAAATCCAATCTTTTCCACAATGCATGATGGGTTTTAACCAAAGCTTGAAACTTTGAACAATTTCAGAAGCCGGGCATTTCGGTAATTTGAGCCACCGGACAAAACATACACAAAACTTGAACAATTCAGAGAGAATGGAATGGTTTTACCTGAAGAAGAAGGAGAAGCGCCGGGAAAGCTATCGGAATTGAGTGCCAGAGTAAGAGGACCCATTTGCTTTGCCCAACAAAAACCTGTCAAAAACAAACCATGAAATTGTTTGAGTTTACTAACAACATTGCAATTGGGAAAAATGAGAAAAGGTTCGATCTTTACCACCAAAATAAACAGAAGAGATAGAGAGAGTAAGAAGCAGCAAGTGTAAAACGAATGACAGGAGCCGGCAAGGCTTATAGCTTCTGCAGTACTAGGATTATGGCAAAATACCAATTATAGCCCTTTCAATCCCCTTCCTATCTTGTGCTATATTTTTACACAAGAAAACAAAATTAAAAAACCAACCCGATTCTTTACCCGAACTCGATCTATAGGACTCAAATTCCATTTTCTCTATAGATTTTGAGAATGCAAGTTTCGTTACTATTCATCAAAATCATCAACCTTTAACCTATCTAAATAGAACTCATTTTGAGTCTAAATTTTTGTTTCAATAGACCATTCAGTTTTTAAAGTGACTCAGAAGTCATTATCTTTGCAACCTCTTTCATATGTTCCTTTTAATGTTGGAGATGTGAGATGTCCATGTCACACGGAGTTTCGTGAAATACACCAAAATATTCTATATCTGCAACTAATACGATCACCTAAATTGTAGAACCTAAATTTGAGGCTATCATTCCTAGAGCTAGATATCCTTGAAAAATGTAAGAGGCTAGAATTAGAAAAAAGGAACAGATGAGTCAATGTGAGAAAAATTAACACCATAGCTTGTTCCAGAAGAAGATATTTACACCTCCAATTTCAGTTTAATTTAGAAAATTGTTTGATTAGTTTTTCTAATTGCAGCCACGAACCTATTGCTGCCATCCTACCTCTATTAAGCACTTCCTTCCATCCCAAGTCTTAATGATCTCCCAAATCCTAAACACATTAGCCCTTAGCCCTAGCCAATACAAAACTAGCTACCATTGTTTCCAGTTTCTCCCCCATATCAGAACGGCCGGCTCCCATCATGGCTAGAGCCGCGGTTCTTGTGTGGCTCTTGTCGATGATGTTAGTCTCCATCGACATTGCACAAGGCTACGGTATTAACTGGGGTTCAATGATGACACACCCTTTGCCTCCCAAAAAAGTTGTTGCAATGCTTAAGGAAAATGGCTTCAAGAAAGTGAAGCTTTTCGATGCAGAGCCATCGATGATGGACGCGTTGGCCGGTTCAGGCCTAGAGGTTATGGTCGGAATCCCCAATGATAAGTTGTCAGAACTTGCTAGTGATTATGGAAGTGCCAAAGCCTGGGTGAAGCACAATGTGACCAGCTATTTGTATGACGGGGGCGTCGCTATCAAGTATGAGTTTATTAACTGTTTCAATGGCATGTCATTATTTTTAATCTTCATGTTCCCAAATTTCTATTATATGTCTAGCTGGAGAACCATTTCTAGACTTGATTTTTGCGTGCTGTTTGAACTTGATTTTACAGATATGTGGCTGTTGGAAACGAGCCATTCTTGTCAAGTTACAATGGGAGTTATGTTAAGACTACTTATCCGGCTATGAAAAACATTCAGAAGGCCTTGTATGATAGTAGCCAGGAAGTTGGATCGAAAATCAAAGTCACCACTCCCTTCAATGCGGATGTGTATCATTCGAAATCAGACAAGCCAACGGATGGTGAATTCCGACAGAACATTAGGGATAGTATGGTGCAGATTCTAGGACTCCTGAAGCAAGCCAAGTCTCCATTTCTTGTCAACATATACCCCTTCCTTAGTTTGTCCCAAAACACTGATTTTCCTAGGGAATTTGCTTTCTTTGATGGTGGTGGAAAGGGGGTTGATGATGGCAACATCCACTACGACAATGTGTTTGATGCAAATCTGGATACAGCTCACTATGCATTGAAAAAGGAAGGTTATTCGGACTTGGAGATTATAATCGGAGAAGTCGGATGGCCTACAGATGGTGGCAGGGATGCCAACGTCAAATTGGCACAGAAGTTTTATGACGGCCTCTTCAAGAAGCTAGCAAAAGGGCAAGGAAGCCCTCTTCGAAAAGGAAGCGTAGAAGTGTACCTCTTCGGTCTTTTTGATGAGAACTCCAAAAGTATTGCCCCCGGGGACTTTGAGCGTCATTGGGGCATCTTTCGTTACGACGGACAGCCTAAGTTTCCGATGGACATCAGCGGAAAGGGGCAAAACCAAATGCTCAAGCCAGTGAAAGGGGTGGAAATGCTGGACAAACAATGGTGTGTACTAAACAGTGATGTGAGAAACTTGAGTAAGGCAATGAAAGAAAAGGACTATGCTTGCAGTAATGCGGATTGCACAAGCATTAAAAATAGTAGCTCATGCAGTTTTCTTGAACCCAGTGACCAAGTCTCTTACGCTTTCAACTCATTCTACCAATCGAGGAACCAAAGCGTGGAGGCGTGTAATTTTAATGGGATGGGAACAAAGGTAACACAAGATCCTTCAAAAGGAGATTGTTTATTTCCGTTACAGATAGAAAGTAGTGCTACAGATTTGGTTGCATTGAGTCTTTCTACAGGACTCTTGTTGCTCATGAGCTTCTTCATATTAATGTAAGAAAATGCATAGCCTAGCTAGCCATATATACAAATTATTGATCCATATATACTCGTTGAAATTGGATAATATTATCTAAAGCAGTTTCTTTCTGTATATACAGAACATTATGGTCAGTCTTCTCTTGCAGGATTTTGAGTATTTCATACATCATGCATATCTGTCCGCATGGTTGATAATGTTCATGTATAAAAGAAAAATTAATTACTTAAGTTCAAGTTGATGATATTAATCAATTACGGGACGCTTAATATTGCAACATTATATTTTGATCATTCAGTTAAACTACTGAAAGACGAGAGAGGGTTGAAGAAGAAATGAGGGAGAAAATATACAGGACTGAAAAGGGAAACATTCTGTTTCTTTCATTTCTTCTTCCCATGCACAGTTTCTGTCACATTCTTTCTTCTCCAATTTGGCTCGTATAATTTCTCTATCACAGTCAAAAAAAGAAGGGGAAAACTGAAAACAATGAAGGTTGAAGCTTAACTTCCAAGAAAGAAACATCCGAACAGACAACAATTTTTTCCTATATATGCCTTTCATGCAAACCACCTAAATTTTAGACTCTAACTTTGAGGTCAGTTCCCAAGATCGTTGAAAAATCTAGAACATGTTTTACCGGAATATGAGAAAATTTTCACACCCTATATTTCCACTACAATTCCGTTGCTTATCCCTAGAGCTACCGTCCATCTCTACTTGCTAAAATTAGATGATCACCTTCTCGTCAAAGTGTGAGGTCCTTCATCTGTGGCACTAATCAAAATCCATTGCCACCATTTACAATATTCCACAACTTGATCAAACTGCTCATACACAATCCTAGCTAGTAGCCCTAGCTATTATAACACTTCCAGCTGTTTGGTTTCCGGCGCATTTCTTCTCGGCAGCGCTCCAAAACTGAGTTGCTGAAGCCATGGTTCGAGTCTTACTTCTTTTAACATATGTTGTTTCCCTGATGTTGGTGAACTTGACCGATGAGGCTCAAGGTTTAGGTGTCAACTGGGGAGGAATGGCGTCGCACCCTTTGGATCCCAACAATGTTGTAAAGATGCTCAAGGACAATGGGATCAAGAAAGTGAAGCTTTTCGACGCAGAGCCTTCCACCATGAAAGCCTTGTCCGGGTCAGGTTTTTCAGTCATCGTTGGAATTCCGAACGATAAGTTGGCATCAATTTCTTCAGATTACAAACATGCCCAAGAATGGGTTAAAGAAAATATCACCAAATATGATCATAATGGGGGCGTCGATATCAGGTTCGGATTTGTATCAGCAAACTTCTTGTTTTTTAAAGCCACAATTTTAGTGAAACCATCGATTTGCATTTCTATTCTATTTAACTTTTAGATATAGGCAATGCTAGCTCAATCCTGATAACTTTCCTAGTTTTCATCCATCTATAAAAGAAAAATAAAGATGATGCAAATGTAATGTTTTCAACAAATTAAAATATCTACTTGAACTTTTGATCATGGTTGATTAACTTTTGGGTTTTTTTTTTTTTTTTTTTTTTATTTTTTTT
>NC_020491.1:11855737-11874708 GCF_000184155.1 Fragaria vesca subsp. vesca
TTAACAAGTTATAATGGGAGTTTTCTTAAGACTACTTTTCCAGCATTGCAAAACATTCAAAAGGCCCTGGATGCAGCTGGCACTAGACAAAAAATCAAAGCCATAGTGCCTTTCAATGCTGATGTTTATGAAGCTTCTTCGGGCAAACCATCGGACGGTTCTTTCCGGAAGGACATTAGGGTTGAGATGCTCAAGATACTAGGTTTGCTCAAGAACAATAAGTCTCCATTTTTCGTTAACATATATCCCTTCATTAGTCTCCAGCAAAGTTCTACTTTCCCCAGAGAATTTGCATTCTTTGATGGTACTAGCCAACCTGTCCAAGACAATAACAACCAATATACCAATGTGTTTGATGCAAATTTGGACACACTTGTTTGTGCACTTAAGAAGGTTGGTTACCAGGACTTGGACATAGTTATCGGAGAAGCCGGATGGCCTACAGATGGTGACAAGAATGCCAATCCAACTTTGGCCAAGAAGTTCTACGATGGACTTATGAAGAAACTCGCAAAGGCCGAGGGAACCCCTCTTCAAAAAGGGTACTTGGAAGTGTACCTTTTCGGCCTCACTGACGAGGACCAAAAAAGTGTTGCCCCGGGGGACTTTGAGCGCCACTGGGGCATTTTTAGCTATGATGGAAAGCCTAAGTTTGCAATGGACCTCACCGGAAAAGGGAACGATCAAATGCTTAAAGGGGTACAAGGAGTTCAGTACATGGACAAGCAATGGTGTGTTGTGAACAGTGATGTTAAAAATGGGACTCTTTTAAAAACCGACCTCAATTACGCTTGTTCTCAGGCAGATTGCACATCTTTGGGAAGTGGAAGGTCATGTGATTTGGATATGCAAGGGAAAGTCTCATATGCTTATAATTCTCTCTTCCAAAGTAAAGACCAAGATGTTCGGACCTGCAATTTTAATGGCAAGGGAACGATTACAAAAACCGATCCTTCTAAAGAACTTGTGTATTCAATATACAAATTTACAGTAGTGCTGGAGTGAGGCATCAAGTGAGTGCTTATGCATTGAGTATATTTACAGGACTAGTCTTTATGACTTGCTCACTTTAGATGAACCGGATTCTTCAACTATATCCATAACGATTGTATTATGTACTCGTTGAGATCATAGAATTTCATATTTTATTGTCATTTGTTCAAGGCCGTATCTACAAGTTTATTCATTAAACTCTATATTGAGAATTTGAGATCAAAAGTATGTACTGAATTTATGACAAATACATAGATCCAATGTTACCTATTGTGAATAGCCGAGTCAATTTTTAATATAAAGAGTACATAACCAGTAACCAAGCTAGACAAGTGGCTAGGGTTAAACCGTGAAATTGAAGGCCCTCGTCTGACGGCTCCCGTGCCGCGTAAGGCTGATGGCCTTGGCAGAGAACGGTGAGTGCAGCCGGGCGGGGTAGTTTGATGGGTCGTTTTTCAGCCTTTGAAGGTGCAGCATGGCTTGGACCTCAACGAGTTTGCAAACCGTGAGTTAGTGATGCGCCTTAAGATCGTCTTGGAGGTTTTGGTCGAGTAGCCTAGTGATGTTGGAACGATGTTGGCTGGTGCGACGATGCTTGAGGAAGCTTCAACGGGCTCGATTTGGAAGCTTCAACGGGCGACGATGCTTGATGAAGCTTCAACGGGCTCGATTTGGATTAGTGTTTTTTCGATCTGATACGAGTACTTTGAATCCATGCAAGAGAAGGGGTTTTGGCTGAAGGACTGTTTCTTGTCAGCGGGCTAGGTTTGTTAAAGAGGTGGTGAGTTCCAGCGTCCACTAGCGGCGACTAGGGTTCCAGTAACGTGAACGTGATGGAGGCATGGTGACTGCGGCAATTTGGAGCTCTATTTAGGTTTGAGTGCTTTGGGTTGGGTCTTGTTGTAGACCCACTTCTTCTTTTTTAGATAGTTTTCGTCTAATAATGCTCAACCTTTTAGTGAGTTTAGTGGGTCTTGGCCTTGTATCCTTTTTTCATTAGTTAGTACACGGTCTAACCCAATTGCATCAGTATTCTGCATACAGTTGGGTTAAATTATATGTTATCTATGTTCAAGGTGTAGGAGTCTTTAGGAGTTATTGTCAAATATGCAGTCGGTGCGCTAGTTACCTGAGATGTGGATGTAATAGGTGATCTTTGGATCCTTTAGATTTAGATTGAGCGAGAGAACTTGTTGATTTGTATGATTTTTTCGATCAATAGAGTTATTCATTTCCTTTACAAAAAAAAAAAAGTTACCTTGTGGGTTATAACATAAATATCTTCTAAAAATGTATCTTACATGATAACAAAAGTCTCTTCGACATGGAAACAAAAAAAACTTTCCATCCAAAATGCATGTGGTGCAAGATGACGAGAATGTGTAAGTTAGACGAAGAAAGATCAATTGAACGATGTAAATAGCAAATTGGGACGTTTGACTAGAGTCACCCTTTTACAAATAAAAAAAAAAGGCTAGTGTTTCCCTCTTTTCTTGATTCAATCTCAAGGCTGGGGCACTCCATTCAGGCACCTTTAAAAACTAGTGGCATCGCAATTTGACTCTATGATCAAAATTGAGCACTGGGTACTCACCAAGTTCGGATTTTTGAATTAATAAAGGCTGCGCCTTTGATTTTGTTGCTTTCAGAAAACCCAACTCAAGTTTGGGCGAATTGATAGGTAATTTTGCTGGATTTCTTCTGTTGTTAATTCACTGAATGCTAGTTGGTTTCTTCTTATATTCTTCCAACTTAAGAATTGGGTTTCTGAAAAGTTGGCTTCTTTACTAGTATTGGTTGCTGAATTAGTGAATATGATATGGTTGGTGTTGGGGTTTAGGGTTCTATTATTATATGGGATTGGGAGCTTTAAGGGTTTGGCTTTTCAATTTTCGCTTCTATTAAAGAGAATAATATGACATAGTTGACTATACGAATGTGAGTTTATTAGTAATTACTCAAACTGTGAGAGTTTTGCATTCTGTGTATTGAGTTTGCAAGGCCACCATAAATTTTCTTTTTAGCAGAGTTCAACTTTGATGGACTTGATAGGATGCATTTCCTCAATCTTTGGTGGCAAGTTTCTATAGTGTTGTTAATGTATTTGAAGTGATGTTCTGAATTTGATTCATCATTTTTGTACAGGGCACCCATTTGTCTTGAGAGCATTGTGCAGGCTGTATGTTAAACAAGGGATAGAGTGCTTACACAAATTGTTGCCATTGCTGTATTAGAATAAGCAGAGAGTGTTGAAATGGCAAACAGCAAGTTCGAGTACGTGAAGTCATACGAAGTTGAAGATGAGATCTTCTTGCCTAATTTGATTGTTGTTCGAATTGATGGACGTGATTTTCGAAGGTGCTTACCCCTCCCTGACTTGTAGCCACCTTCCCCACCGATATGCATGCTTCCCTTTCTCTGTATGCGTTGGAGGTTGAGATAATGACATTCTATTTTTTCCTCTTATCAAGGTTTGCAGAAGTGCATACGTTTGAGAAACCAAATGATGTGGTAGCATTGAATTTGATGAATTCATGCGCAGTTTGTGTTTTGGAGGAGTTTCCAGATATCGTTTTTTCATATGGATTCAGTGACGAGTACAGGTACTTTGAGTGTAATGTAGACTATCTGTATGCGTCTTATTTTTACTTGTTGTATGAGAGTTTCACTGGGATATTCTGACATGTTCCTTAATGGTTGTAGCTTTGTCTTCAAGAAGACGTCCAAGTTTCACCAGAGGCGTGCAAGGTTTTAATATTCAACCTTCTAGAGTTCTTCTCTTATTGTCTCTGATGTATGTTAGTGTTGTACCAATGTCTATTGTGCATGTTTCCTTCTTTGTTTGTACTTGTTGTCATTTTAATCACACCATATTTTGCAAATTATCCATGCAGCAAAGTAGAGTCCGTTATAGTATCTTTCTTCAGCTCAGTATATGTGATAAAATGGAGAGAATTCTTCCCTCATAAGGAGTTAAGATACCCTCCCTCTTTCCATTCAAAGGTTATATCCTGTGGTACAATAGAAGTTCTTCAGTCATATCTTTTGTGGAGACAAAATGATTGTAAGTAGTTCCGTAATGGTGCTTTCAGTATGTCTATAAATGTACAGTAGTCATCCTCAGGTGATAAGCCTGACTATAGAAAACTTCCTGCGAAATTTTGCATTTACATGTTGTATCGTGCAGGTCATACAAATAACCTGCGGAATACTTGCCTATGGGAGCTAATTAAAGGTGGAAAGACTGAATGCGAAGCACTAGAGTTACTAGAGGTGGGGAGATTTAATGATCAGTACTTGAATCTTCATATGCTAAGTATTGCAAAATCTATAACACTGTTTAATATGTTCGCCTAATTTTCCTTCCAATTTATATTCTTCATTTGCAGTTTCCTATCTCACATATTGTGGGCTTTCAGTGTTTTCTTTTCGATCTTCCATACTTCCCAATGATTTGGGAAGACCTATAGGATAGGAAGCTGTTTTCTTTTGCTCTGGGATGTGGCTATATCTGTTTTAATATAATAAAATTTAACTTTATATTTGTTATTAATTGTAACACTGTGGATGTATGTATTCAATCTGCAGGGCACCAGTAAAGAAGAGAAAAACGACCTTCTTTTTGAAAAGTTTGAGATCAATTACCAGAAGTTGGATGAAATGTTTCGTCAAGGATCCTGCATTTTGAAAACTGAGGTTATCTTCTATCCAGTAGTCAAAGGTTTTATTTTTCATCTTAGAGCTGCTTCATTTCTATACAGCTAAAAGAGTCTACAGTTGGTTTTACCCTAGTATCCTAGTATTATGATACTATGGTGTACCTAGTTTTCATCAGGATCTTTGTTGATGTTTTTAAGCTATCCTGTGCAGAATTTTGGTTGTATACTGAAAATGACATATTGAGATCTATGAAGAGATGGCTGGTAGTATTTGTTCGTTGACTGCTAATTACATTATGGATTTTGAAAGCTACTATCTGCAAATCTGGCTATGATTCCTAAAGTTTAACTTCAATTTTTGAAAAGCATTTGAGTGTCTTTATTGATAAAAAAATATTATTTTTATTTTAGGTTGAGAAAAATTACGGATTTTTTTTTCTTCCAGTTGAATTCCGATCACTATGATAATGAATCTATACTTCTATTATAGTACAGTAATATGTCTGCTTTTTAATTTTGTGTGCATTCTATTTATGTCTGGATTTAGTTGGCTTCTTTTTTGAGAAGAGATGTAGATAGCTTCTGACTTCTCATGCTGAGACCTCCATCCTACATTGTTCAGGTGATAGACGTAGTGAAGCACAATGAGAATGGTTCTCCAGTTCGGAGACTTAGGAAAAAGTTAAGAATAGTTCATTCAAAGAATATAGCAAGTATAAGCTTTTGGAACAAGCACAAAATTCTTCTGAATGAGCTCGGTAATTTCGCAAAGGACATTGGAAAAGTTGAACCAGATTTTCTCAGGTCTTTCCAGTTTGATAAAAAATTGATGCCATCGACTTGGATTGTCATTAGAATTGATGGTTGCCATTTCCACAGGTAAACTATCACTCAGGTGATATGTTACATAGAATAGACTTTAGAGTTGCTGCAGTTAGTGTATATATTTTCTCTTGGACTGCTAATTTTCAAGGGAAGGTGGAATGACTCATTGATAATGTCCCAATTCTCTTATAAGTGGGCACAGTTTAAGTACCATGTCCTTGTTATTCACTTGTTAGAGAAATCAGACTGCCGTTTTCTTATTAACTTTTTGCTCATTCATCAAGTAGCGAGGAGCCAGAGAGTTAAATTAGTTTCAGCTTTATCTATTTGATAAGCACAATCCTTGTCCTACTAAATGAAAAATAGCTTATTAGTTAGCTGAGGATAATCAAGTTTTCTACAAGGATTCATGCAATTTATAGTTTTATGTTAGCCTGCTAAAACTTAGGAACGATGCTTACTGTTCACTTTGGGCATTTGGCAGGTTTTCTGATGTTCATGAATTTGTGAAGCCAAATGATGAGCAGGCTCTCAACCTTATGAATTCATGTGCAGTGGCTGTGGTAAAAGAGTTTCAAGACACAGTGTTTGCCTATGGCGTTAGTGATGAATACAGGTACAAAATAAATTCTTCTTTTAGCTGAGCATTGTGATTTTGCATCTCTAGTCTCATTGTTTTTGTTATTTGCAGCTTTGTTATGAAGAAAGACTCTCATTTCTATCAAAGACGAGCAAGGTTTTTGTTCTATTATCCTTTTTATTGTTCCTAGATGTACATGCTAATAAATACTTTGCGTGGGAGCATATTTAAGAGCATTTGGAGACTGAAGGCAACCAGCCAAGCACTATAGAAAATTCCTAGTTAAGGGAGTCCGTTATGATGCAAGAGCTTCTTCTGGAAGTTGATGAAAAGTCCAGCAATCCCAATATTAAGCTGATCAAGATGGTCAACTGCTAATAGTAGATTTTCTTGATCAGAAATTACTCTGTGGTTCGGGACTTCAGATGATTATTCTCTGTTCTCAGCTGTAGGTTAATTCTTCAGTCTAGTTTAGCAAAGTAAAGTCTTTAAGCCACACTTGCTCTCATGCCAGGAAGGTGCTTCTCCTAATGTAGTGATTCTACAATGCAAGTTCCCTTTCATTATGTGATAAAACTAAAACAGGTCTTGCGAAAATGGTTTTCCTTTGAGCATGTTTTGTCAATACTTTGAAGTTTTGAATACATTTCAGTGGAAGGAAAGGCCCGGGCTTAAATACTTATTTCAAAAAATAATGTTCCTAGACCTCTCCCGGGTGTTACTTTTGTGTTGGGGCATTGACATGTGGTGATATTTTTAAAATAAATCATTAAATCCAAATGGCCTTTTTTTTGTATATTTCCTTACAGTTGCTAATAGTCTTCAGCTTTTGTAGTGAAATAGTATCTGTCATGGTGTCACTCTTTACTTCCTTGTACGCAATGAAATGGAAATGTATCTTCCCTGAGAGAGATTTGAAATACCCTCCTTATTTTGATGGCCGTGCTGTGTGCTATCCATCAACTGAAATTCTTCGAGATTATCTGGCTTGGAGACAAGTTGATTGTGAGTATTTCATCTACATATTCAGAATAAGAAATGATAAAATAAGAGGATAACTCTTTTAGTTTATAAATAACAAGAGCTATAGAAGCAGAACATATTCAGCTTGTTAATGTTGGCTTCTGATATACTAGAATTATTGACACACCCCAGGGATGGTTTTTTTGTTTTTCTTCCCCCAATTCACTGTTATTTATGAATTGATACTTTTACCCTTTTTTAATTAATTTGGTTCTCAAAAACCTTAATATATGGTGGGTATTTGTGTAGAAATATGTTATGGTTGACAAAGACTCTAATCTTAAAATATATTATGATACATACCATATATATGTATGTACACATATACACACTTTAGTTCATATGACTTGATATCTGGGTTGCAGGCCATATCAACAATCAATACAATACTTGTTTTTGGCAGCTTGTTAAGTCTGGAAAGAGCAAAAGGGAAGCTCAAAATTTTCTGAAGGTATTTCACCTATGCAGTCTTTTCATATATAATTTCTTGACCATGTATCAATCCTCCATTTTTATCAACCTCATATGTTTCTGCACTATATCAAATTATTTTCTAATAAAAATTGTTTGCGGTGATCTTATTTTTTTCTTTTTCATTATTTTATTAGTGTCTCTTTATTTTTCATTCTAGTGTCTATGTATATATTTGCACTTTTTCCCGACAAAATTATCTAAACATTTTACCTGTTTGATGTACACCAACTGACCGTGTCAAATACATGGCCATGCTATGCATTACATATTTACATCTCTGATGTATTTACTTCAGAATCAATTACAGTAAGAAAGCTTTTCATGATAGGCCTGTCTTGTTTAAACTTTGTTCTCCAGGGTACTCTAGCAGGTGACAAAGATAAACTGCTTAAGCAATTTGGTACTGACTACAGCGAATTGCCTGTCATGTTCCGCCAAGGTTCATCCATTTTCTGGGACAAGGTTTCTTTCTATCCTTATTGAAGATGAATATTCCACATGCAATATCTCTTTAGTGTATGCTTTCAAGGAAACAGCTACCACCTATTCATCTTACTTAGTTCACATGATAAAGGAAAGAGAACCATGGGTCAAGATCATACATTATAGCCTGGACTATTTAGTTCAGATTCTCTGGGTGAAACCATGGGGATGTCAGTTGAGAATATCCGAGTGACATGGTCAGTTGATTTATGTGTGATCTATTTGGTACCAGTCTGCCACATTTCCTAATATTAGGGCTGGTATTGACCACACTTCAGCGGACTAGCCTATCCTAGTAGTCTTTTACTATAGTTAAGGAACTTCAATGGACTAGCTTTTCCCAATAGGTTATAACATGGTAGTTTGTAGTTTTCCCCTTGATCTACAGGTCTCTGATATCACTTGTTTATTTTCTCAGAAAAAAGTTGATGTTGAACATTGCAATATTATTGAACCAAGCTTTTGGTGTGCACACCCAACAATTCTTAACACATAACCATGGACGCTGGAGGCACTGGATAAAGATTTTCATACTGATATACGTCTCTACCGATGACATGACTCAGATTTTACTGAAGTGATGCAATTTTACAGAGATTGAAGACTTCTAGTAAATTAGAAATTTATCGAGGAAGAAAAGATTCCTAGTTGCACTTTCTAAGTTTAAACACATAGACAATAGGACTTTTCTTGTTTGTGTGGATATTTATAACCGTTGCAAGAAATCAGGGTGTGAAGGGATGGGATGTGTGGTTACTTAAAAATCCAACTGATCTGTTCTTGCTATGTTTGAATGAGAGTAACTAGATAATTCTTCACAACCCGAAGCTCCTTCAGTATTTATACATGCAACCCGAAGACAATTCACTAGCTGCTTCTGCCCTCTTATCAATTTTTTATTTTTTTTTTCATTTTTATTGTACTTTTGTATGTGCCCTCTTATCAAAGAACAGTTTCTACACCAATAGAACCCTCATGTTTCAATTTTCTAGAATAGCCTACTGTCAAGTAAATCTCTTGTACTTGAATGAGGACTTTCATTGTACAGATGGTATAGAATCATTAGAATGTGCCTTTCTCTGCATTCCAAACATCATAGAATCCTAGGTAAGTAAATAAGACAAGTAAATGGCTTTGGTTACGTGTAGCTGTCATTGGTTTATTATTATACATGACTATAAGAAAACTGTCCTTTGCTTACTCAAGAAAACAAGGGGAAATGACTGTCGTTTTTTACCAAGAATTTCAGAAAACAAAGGACATATAGCATATAGCATCCACTTGATATTTAGTGGAATCCGTAGAACATTATATAGCGCTGATTGGTAATCAGAGTAAAGAGGAAGATGTAGATTGAATAATGGCTACATCACAGTTGCTAGCACTGTGTTCTTGTTGTCTGTGGTTACTAGTACATCAGCAGTAGTTGATTCAGAAGCAGTAGCACCCATGACAAAGCCTGGTTGTTCATCGCCATGCAGCAATGTTGAGATCCCATATCCTTTTGGGATTGAACCAGGTTGTTACAGTGACGAATGGTTCCAAATACTCTGCGAATACTCCTCCGGGCATGGCAAGCCTTTCTTGAACCGCATGCATATGGAGGTGTGGGAAATTTCTGTTGCAGATGGCACAGTAAGGGTCACATACCCGATCACCTTCTCTAATTGCAGTTTCAACCTAAACAACGCTGTGAAAACATTCACATTGGAGGGAGGCCCTTTCCGGTTCTCCCTGGAAAATAGGTTCACTTCAGTCAGTTGCGGAGGAATTTCCCTGATGACTATTGATGGGTCTCCAGTTGGTGGTAGTGTGTCTATTTGTGACAGGTTTCCTTATGTTCCTACTAGAATGCTAAGCAATAATGATTGCTATGGTACGAACTGCTGCCAGACCACAATTCCGCACAATCTAATTTATATCAACGCTAGTTTTCAGAAGTTTGATAGAGAAATTGAAAGTTTCTGCACTTATACCTTCCTGGTAGACCAGGACTGGTTTATGTCAAATTCCAAAAAATATTTCCCCAACTGGTGAAATACTTGACCCCATCCCTGGCCTGTACGGCTGGAGTGGAACTTATTGAACTATTCACCTCACCTCCTGCTGCAAGTGATTCGTCGTCGACCTACTGTGAAAATGTTACATGTACTTTAACGCCCGTAACAATGGCTACTCGATGTTTCTGCTCAGACGGCTATCAGGGAAATCCGTATATTCTTCAGGGATGTCAAGGTAGATTTAACATTTAAGTGCCTCTATATAAATGCACAAGTTTAGAGCTATTGAGTTCATAATCTATTTCTACATTGTCTATGAATTTCAGATATCAATGAGTGCGACAAACCGATCACATGTGCTCCTGGAACTTGCATAACTCCTGGGATGTTTACATGCCAATTGCCTTCTCCACTACAGTATCACGATGAAGTTTCAAGTAATGTGTCTGCACTCTCTATAGCTTTAATTTGATTTTGATTTCATTTTTTGTTTCCTCAGAACACTGTTAATGATAAATAACAAAATGTATAGGCTACTAATTGCACATCACATAACACCCTACATATTATCTCACTCCTAGAATCATATAACTGTTGCACTATGTACAAGAAGAAGAAGCAATATCTTACTGACCAAGTTATCCTTTCCACTTTTATTGTCTGATTCAGTTGTGTGCTGCACCCTTGGAATATCCTTTCTAATCTTAGTGGCACGGTGGTTGAAAAGGTTCATCAAGAAATGGAAACAGAGAAAGAGCAGGGAGTAGTTCTTTAAACAAAATGGTGGTTTACTGTTGCAGCAACAATTATCTACCGGCAAAGACCATGTTGTGAAAATTAAGTTGTCACCTCCAAGGAGTTGCTCAAAGCCACCTGCGAGTTTAATGTAAACAGTGTGTTCTTGGACAATGAAGTCAAGGTACTGTGTACAAAGGAATGTTGGAAGATGGAATATTTTTTGCTGTCAAGAAGTCCAAAAGAGTTGATGCAGGCGACCGCGAAGTGGAACAGTTCATCAATGAAATTGTCATTCTTTCGCAAATCAACCACAGAAATGTCGTCAAGCAATTAGGTTGTTGCTTAGAGACAGAAGTTCCTCTTTTGGTTTATGAATTCATACTCAATGGAAGCCTTTCTCAATACATTCATCATCACAATGACTTTCATCTGACATGGGAAATGCGCTTACAAATTTTTATGCAAGTTGCCGGAGCTCTTTCCTACTTGCATGCATCTACTTGCTTGCCAATTTACCATCGAGACACCAAGTCTGGTAACATACTCCTGGATGATTAGTTTAACGCCAAAGTAACAGATTTTGGGACTTCGAGATCCATATATTACCATTGACAAAACGCACCTTACAACACTAGTGAAAGGAGCATTTGGTTATATAGATCCAGGATATTTTCAATCCAGCCAATTTACGGACAAGAGTGACGTCTATAGCTTTGGAGTGGTCCTTGTTGAGCTCCTGACTGGACAAAAACCAGTTTTCTTGATACAATCTGATGAAGAATGGAAAAGCCTAGCAACTCATTTCATTGAGTCCATGGAAGAAAATAGTGTTTGGCATTATTGATGAGCGAGTTATGAAAGATGGTGGGAAGGAAGAGATCATGGCAGTTGCTAACCTTGCCTAGAGATGTTTGGATTTGAATGGAAAGAAACGTCCAATTATGAAAGAAGTAGCAATTAAGCTAGAGGAAATTCTACTGTTAGTTACTAGTTAGATCATCGATCTCATGTTACTCAACAGAAGTATTCAGAGGTTGAATGTGTACCTCAATCTTTTCTTTTCTTTTTCATTTTTTAGACAGAAAATGTGTACCAACAGAAATATATAAACTAGTTCTATGACGGTTTAATGTCCGACAGTACTAGGTCTCTAGTGTTTTGTCTGAAAATCTAGTTCAATATAAGTTTATCATCTAAGAAATCAAACTGCTGAACGAGTAGTGGTGAATTTTATTGTTAGGAATGACTAATGAGAGAGATGAACTGCTAAAGATTATCTGGTATTGACTACGGCAAATAGCCCCGTCATGCATGCTCCATAATTTTTCTTTCACTTTAGTACTTTGTGAAGGTTTCTTCCTAGCAATCATTTTTGGACATGAACTTTTAATATGCCATATTTCTTGTGTGTGCTTTCAAGGCAACAACAGCTACGTACTCTGTTCATCTTAAACTTAGTTCTAATGATTAAGGAAAGATAGAGAAGCATGGATCAAGATATTACGCATTAATATTATTATAGCCTGGACTATTTAGTACAGATTGTCAAGAGTGAAAAACCACGTTGAGGGGCCGTGAATTGAGAGTACTATCAATGAAGGATCTGAGTTTCTCTACACCAGCAGTATACCTTCGATCAAGCTTCATTTTGTTACTTGCCTTCCAAAAATAAACTGTTGATGCAAATTTCAGCATCAACGAGCCAATATGAAAACCGCTACTGAAGAACTAACGTCTAAATTACAACATCAACATTTTTTTTTAGAAGAAATTATAACATCAACATAAACCATAGTGGTAAGTGGTAACCGAAGTGTTTTAGTATAGCGGGTTGTCGACTAAATCTCTTATACTTGAGGACTATTTCATTCCCATCATTATTTAGATCCTAAGAAAGTAATGAGAGTATATTGTTATGGACTTTTGGTTATGCTATCCTGCCATTGTTTTCTTTCAACCGTATGACGAAGCATATAGTGTATAGGACAATAAGAAAAGTTTCCTTTACACACTTGAGAAAACAAGGGAAAATGACTGCCGTATTTTCCAAGAAAATAAAACCTACTAAACCACCAAGAATCTAAGAAAACAAGGCACATCTAGTATAGCACATTAATCAGAGATCGAGGAAGAAGTGGATTGAATAATGGCTACATTGCAGTTCCAAGCACTGTCTATTACTGTGTTCTTGTTGTCTATGAGTACCGGTACTTCAACACCGCTAGTATCAGAAGAAGCAGCAGCACACTCGTTAGCACCAATGACAAAGCCTGGTTGTTCATCGCATTGCGGAGATGTCGAAATCCCATATCCGTTTGGAATTGAACCAGGTTGCTACATTAATGAATGGTTCCAAATACTCTGCGAATACTCCACTGGGTATGCCAAGCCTTTCTTGAACCTCATGCATCTGGAGGTGTGGGAAATATCTATTGCAGGCACGATAAGGGTCACAAACCCAATGATCTTCTCTAATTGCAGTCAGTCCAGTCACAACCCGCTCAATGCTGTCCGGACATTCACTCTAGAGGGAAGCCCTTTCCTGTTCTCAAACAAAAACAGGTTCACTTCAATCGGTTGCGGTGGAACTGCCCTGATGATGACCTCAGATGGAGATCCAGTTGGTGGTTGCTTGTCTATTTGTGAGGTGGGATATTCTTTTCCTACTCCTAGCAGTACTGGGAAAATAGTAAGCTATGATAGTTGCAGTGGTATAAACTGCTGCCAGACCACTATTCCACTCTATGACCTTTATCTTTATGCCTTCAATACTAGGTTCCAGAAGTTGAGTGGTAAGATTGGAAGTGCCTGCAATCATGAATTCCTGGTAGACCTGGATTGGTTTATATTAAACTCAATAAACATTTCTCCAGCTGGTGAAATATTTGACTCCATCCCTATAGTGCTGGAATGGAACTTATATAACTACTCGCCTCCTGCTACTGATGATGATGGTAATTATATCAAAGCTACATACTGCCAAAGAATTCAACATAAAATGCTGCCCATTAGTACTCGATGTTTCTGCTCACAGGGCTTTCAAGGAAATCCATATCTTCTTCAGGGATGTCAAGGTATCAACTAATGTCGTCTAAGTAATTAATGTTGTCAAACATTGAGTTCTTGATCTAATTCCGGTTATTATGGTCGTTGATAAATTTCAGATATCGATGAGTGTGATTACTACCTCGATGTATGTGATTATGGAATTTGCAGAAACTATATTGGGAGTTATGTGTGCATAATGCCTCCAATATCTCTGACTTTTGTGGTATACCTATGTAATGTTTCCAGTACCCTCTGAAGCTTTAATTTCAGTATATACTATCCATAATATAAAAAATATAATAAACTTCACAGTCCTAGCTAGAAGTAGATAACTGTTGATTATCAATTTGCTATGCATGAAGAAAAGCAAAAAACTATGTCTTACTGACCTTATTATACTCTCTAATTGCGTGATTCAGGCGTTGGACTACTCTTCCTATTCGCAGTCACACGGTTGTTGATAAGGGTCATAAGGAAGAGGAAACACATTAAACGCAAGGAGATGTTTTTTAAACAAAATGGTGGTTTACTGTTGCAGCAACAATTATCTACAGGTGAAGTCCATGTTGAGAAAATTAAGTTGTTCACTTCCAAGGAGTTGCACAAAGCCACAAACGAGTTTAATGTAAATAGAGTTCTTGGCCACGGAAGTCAAGGTACTGTTTACAAAGGGATGTTGGAAGATGGGAGAATTGTTGCTGTCAAGAAGTCCACAGCAGTTGATGGAGGCGAAGTTGAACAGTTCATCAATGAGATTTCCGTTCTTTCGCAAATCAACCACAGAAATGTGGTCAAGCTACTAGGTTGTTGCTTAGAGACAGAAGTCCCTCTTTTGGTGTATGAATTCATACCCAACGGAAGCCTTTCTCAATACATTCATCACCAGAATGACTTCTGTCTCACAGGGAAATGCGCTTACGAGTTTCTATGCAAGTTGCGGCAGCTCTTTCCTACTTTCATTCCTCTACTTGCTTGCCAATTTACCATCGAGATATTAAGTCTGGTAACATACTCCTGGATGGCAAGTTCAATGCCAAAGTAGCAGATTTTGGAACTTCAAGATCCATCACCATTGACAAAACACACCTTACAACACTAGTAAAAGGAACAATTGGTTATGTAGATCCAGGATATTTTCAATCTAGCCAATTTACGGACAAGAGTGATGTCTATAGCTTTGGAGTGGTCCTTGTTGAGCTCCTGACTGGACAAAAACCAGTTTTCTTGATACAATCTGATGAAGAATGGAAAAGCCTAGCAACTCATTTCATTGAGTCCATGGAAGAAAATAGTGTGTTTGGCATTATTGATGAGCGAGTTATGAAAGATGGTGGGAAGGAAGAGATCATGGCAGCTGCTAACCTTGCAAGAAGATGCTTGGATTTGAATGGAAAGAAACGTCCAACTATGAAAGAAGTGGCAGTGAAGCTAGAGGAAATTCTACTGTTAGTTACTAGCTAGTTAGAGCATCAATCAAATGATGATACTGATCAACTTGAAAAAGTATTCAGTTGCGGGTTTAATGTTTGTTCCTCCTTTGCTCTTCTTTTTTGGACAGAAAATATGTAGCAACTGAAATAACCATGGTTGTGGACTTGTGGATGTTGTTTCATCATCAGCACGGTTCTGTATGACATAATCAATGTTGTTTTCAAGGTTTAACTGTTTAAGGGTAAGAAGCTATCAGATATTAATATATGCATCCTTGATGCAGGCTTATCTTCTTTATATGTAACAAAAGACTTTTTGAAATAGAAAGAACCTCCAAAATAAAGAAGGAAACACCTCCCTTGCATCCATCTCAAAAAACGCCTCCCTTTGCATCCATTCCGTGAAGCAAACGAGGCCGAAGAGAATAGTTACTATTCATTGGGAACTGAGGACGCATAGAGCCATAGAGGCAGCAATAGAATACAATACAATTATACAGCATTTGGGGTGGAGTTCCGATCAGTACGTAGAATTGGCTCTAGCAAAGTCATCCATCCAGTAGATGCACTTTCTATAAGACAACCAATGTTGCCATTACTCATTTTATTAGCCTCATTTTTATAGAGGTAAGATCGTAAAGCATTGAGTAGCACTCTGACGTATTATTCTCTACACTCTTGTTGTCTGTCTACAATAATCTAAGTTGATGACTAATCGGAGAAACTTAAACAACAAGCACCAGTGGTCTAGTGGTAGAATAGTACCCTGCCACGCTACAGACCCGGGTTCGATTCCCGGCTGGTGCATCTCAGTTTCGTCGTCTCTCTCTCTCACGCTCACACACACTATATTTCTTTTCAAGGTAATCAGAGACGAACCTGGACTCTACCCCTCCATGACTGAGAACCCGGCGCTCCGTTGGGCCTTCATCCGCAAAGGCTACACCATCCTCACGGTCCAGCTACTCCTCACCGCCACCGTCGTGTTGGTCCGCCCAGTCACCCTCTTCTTTGTCGACACCTACGCCGGCCTCAGCCTTCTCATCGCCGACTTCGTCTTGGCCCTCGCCGGTAACTCTTTCTCAGTAAAGATGGCTACTTCTTTAATCAGGGTTCGATTGTTGTTTGACTTGATTGCAGTGGTTGTTGCTTTGCGCTTTTGCGGAAAGAAGTACCCGGTGAATTTCATTTTGATGGGGCTTTTCACTGTCTTGATTGGAGTCACTGTTGAAATGCATTGTGTTTTTACTGAAGGTTAGTACCTATAATCATAGTCTTTGTTTTTGCATTTTGATTCTGTAATTTTTTTCTTTATGTCAATGTTAATTTTTTTTTTAATTGTGGTGATTCGGTAATTTTTTCTTTAAGTGAATGTTAAATTTTGATACAGTTTTTTGGAATTGTATGCGGTTTTCTGATTCTTGTAAGTGATGGGTTTTGATGAATTGGTACATAGATCTGTGTAGTGATTTGGAGGTATCTACTATATAGTAGAGTTTGCTGACATTGTGTAATTTGATGAAATGGAAAACAGAGAAGGTGCTTTTGGAGGCTTTTGGTATTACACTTGTGACTTTCTTCAGCTTGACACTACACATTCTGGGCTGCAAGGAGAGGCTATGATTTCAGCTTCCTTGGTCCTTTTCTGTTTGCTGCTTTGACTGTTCTTATTGGGTTTAGCCTGATTCAGGTATAGTATTTGTCTTGAATTCTCTGTTTAGGGCTTTGATACTGCTTTTATCCCTGCCTCTAGCTAGGCTTTTTCTGAATTCTTGCATTCTGAATCGTGCGTTTCATTATTTCGGTTTGTTGGGTATCATATATTGATGAGCGTATGTTGTTTGTTGGAGAGTTTCTATCCTCTGGGAAAAACCAGTCACATGATAATCACTCTTGTGGGATGCCTCATCTTCTGTGGCTACATTGTCTACGACACGGATAAGCTGATCAAGCGCCATGAGTATGATGAGTACATGTTGGCTGCAGTCCATCTATACTTGGGAGTCCAGCTATACTCTTAAAAGCTGAGAACTTGTTGCTTTACTCAGATTAATTCTTAGATAGCCTTCGTTTCTGCAGCTGATCCTAGTTATGGTTTAGGTAAAATTGTCAATGTCATGACGAACTACTCATGGATGTTTAAATGGAATACTTGTAGGTCTGATTAATTACCAGTGAAACTCAGATTGCTGTTGATTTACAATTTACCTTCTCTGTTTCAAATGTGAACATCTGACTGGGATGCCACAAGTTAAAGGTTCCTATATTCTGTAGACTAGCCTATATATATTAAGTAGCTTTGCCAAAATTGGTTAGTTAATAGAGGAAATTTGTTGACTTAGTGAGTTGGAAAGTAGGAACTAGTAAAGACCCAGTATACGTATATATTAGCTAGTATTGAGCTTTCTCTTTCTATCTATAATGTGAATGTCCTGCATCAGTCTTCACCTACATAAATGGTGGATATGAAGTTATTAAACACAAACTCTATGTTACTAAAAAAAGTTTTTAAATGACTACATTTCGCTTCGGTCAACTTGTACCTGGACATCCTTGCACTTCTCTTTTTCCTGATCGATCTATTAGGCGGTGGTGGTGATGGCGGCTGCTGGTTTGCAGCTGTGCCGATGCGCAAAGGCGTAGCTATAGGGGGACAAGAGGGTTCAACTGACGTCTCTCAATTTTCCATGTAACTATCTATCTATGTAACTATCCATCTATGTAACTATGCATGTAACTATGTAACTATTCATTTATGTAACTATCCAAGTAACTATGCATGTAACTATCCATGTAACTATCAATGTCATTATGCATGTAACTATTCGTCTAACTATCTATGTAACTATGCATTCGTCTAACTATCTATGTAACTATGCATGTAACTATTCATGTAACTATCTATCTATGTAACTATCCATGTAACTATGCATGTAACTATCCATGTTACTATTTATCTATGTAAATATGCATGTAACTATGTATGTAATTATCCATGTAACTACAGATTGCTAGTTACCTGGGTAGTTATATAAATTTTAATAGATTTCTGTTCTAATACGCAGCATGACGCTGCCGTTGTGGTGCAGCGGTACGCTGCAATTATTATTATCATGTAAATGACTTGTGTACCTACATTAAGCTACTTATCCAACTATCAATGTAACCATCTATGTAATTATCTATATAACTATCCAAATAACTATGCATGTAACTATCCAAGTAACCATGCATGTAACTATACATCTATATAACTCTGTATGTAACTATCCATCTATGTAACTATGCATGTAACTATCCATGTAACCATCTATGTAACTATGCATGTAACTATCTGTCACGACCCACCCCGAATTTCACCCTGAAACTCGAAGTAAATCATGCGGGGACCACCTCTAAGGAAAATTTACCGAAAATTCGGCATAACCTCCCTTGAAAATGGACAACCCTTCCTAAATAAAACACCTGCAAACACTTCTAAAAGTTCCAACTCCAACCTTAACTCCTGGAGCCTTCGAGCTCCCCACAAATCACAACATCTCCCAAAATAGATTCACTAATCCAACAAATGATCCTATAACCAACAACCACATATTCAGAGCAACTCTACTTGAGAGGAGAGGAACTAGAAATAAATAGAAATGAGCGGAAGCTATACTATTGACTATGCCTCTTCACCATGTACGCTCGGCCTCACTATGCTAACCTGCAACTGGGC
>NC_020491.1:11876113-11877248 GCF_000184155.1 Fragaria vesca subsp. vesca
TTTATGGATTTGGGTTGTATAAGTGTGGATCGGGCCAAGGAGTGGCAAAAAGCCCAAATCATTTCTCTTCTCTCTCCTCCCTCCCGATTCTCTCTCCCTCTCCCTCCGCCGGATTTTCTTCCCGCTCGTCCGCCGCCGTCCGGCCGCCTGGGACTGCCGCACCGGTCATGTTCAGTCGGCCGTCGACCCAGCTTTCTTCTTGGACCGGTGAGAGCTGCCCTAGCGCCGCCGTGAAGGAGGGAGCTCGCCCGGAAGCTTCGGCTGCCTGGTGGAGTCCCGACGCCGGAACTCGCTCTTCCGGCCACCATTTCGGATGATTTCAGTTCCATTTGGAAGTGCTCTCCGTGTGTAGCTTTTCCCTAGAAGGTAATGATCCAATTCAAAGTGTGTAGGAGGATTTTCGGGCTAGGGTTTGAATTGGGTGATTTTTGGATGTTTTGATTCGATTACCCTATTTAGGCTTGAAATTGGACTTAGTGCTAGTTAAGAAAGTTGTAGAGTAGGTTGAGAGGAAGCTGCTGTTTAATTTTGGTGAGCATTGGAGGTCGCCGGAATCGGCCTCCGGCCGCCGCCGGTTAGGAGATTTTTAGGGTTTTAAGTGTGGAATATTAAGAGGAGTATATTGATGTGATTTATGGAATTTTTGGATGAGATTTGGATAGGTTTGTGAATTTCCGAAGTTTGGTATTTTTGGCGGTAAATTAATGTAGAATCCGGCCGTAGGATTTAAGTCGTATTTTGAGGAGGTGGTATTTACGACTGTTGAGTATGATATTTAAGTTCGGATCGTTCCGATTTAAGATTATCGAAGTTAGGCAATGATGAGCGTATTTATGGCTCTCGGGTAATTTTGCCTATTTTGATTAAATATTGGATTATTGGTTGGGAAATTAATATTATATTTGGAACAGGACGTGAGGAGGCTCAAGCAGAAGAGACCTCGGATCGACGTCAGGCTTAGGCCTAAAGTTGTGAGTGGACTTTTGTTTTAAAATATATGCATGCGGTGATTCTACATTAAATGACTGATTTTATTGAATACCAATTTGTGGATTTGTCTATTTTCGCGAAGTCATTTTCAGAAGTAAATGTTCTCATTTTTAATGGCTATCGTGTTATTTGGAAAGTTACCGAA
>NC_020491.1:11878117-11880331 GCF_000184155.1 Fragaria vesca subsp. vesca
ATTAGGTAAAAATATAAGGGTCGGATGTGACACTATCTATCTATATAACTATCCATGTAATTATGCATGTAATTATCAATGTGACTGTCTATGTAACTATCAATGTAACTATCCATTTAACTATCCATGTACATATGCAAGTAACTATGCATGTAACTATTGATGTAACTACAGATTGATAGTTATGTAACTATGCATGTAATTATCAATGTGACTGTCTATATAACTATCAATGTAACTATGCATTTAACTATCCATGTACATATGCAAGTAACTATGCATGTAACTATGCATGTAACTATGCATGTAACTATGCATGTAACTACAGATTGATAGTTACCTGGGTAGTTACATGCATGCTACACTTGTGTACCTACCTATGTAACAATCCATCTATGTAACTATCCATTTATGTAACTATCCATCTATGTAACTATGCATGTAACTATTCATGTAACAATTCATGTAACTATCCATCTATGTAATTATTCATGTAACTATCAATGTAACTATTCATGTAACTACAGATTGCTAGTTACCTGGGTAGTTATATTGCTAATTACATAGATTTTAATAGATTTTTGTTCTAATACGCAGCGGGACACTGTCCTTGCGGTGTAGTGGGACGCTGCCATTGCGGTGCAGTGGGACGCTGCAATTATTATTATGTAAATGACTTGTGTACCTACATTAAGCTACTTATCTAACTATTAATGTAACTATTTATGTATCTATCCATGTAACTATTCATCTATGTAACTATCCATATAACTACCGACTGATAGTTACATGTGTAGCTTCATACATTCTACATAACAAACTACACTTTTTTTTCTCACACAGAACACAGAATATGACAAAGTAAAACAATTTGTATTAATTGTAAATCATCAAATTAAGAATACCTAGGAAAACAATTTAGTGTTAACACAACTCTTAGAACTCTGACTTTCCTCATTCATCGTTTAATCCAAAATTCATTACAAAATAGAGTAGAAATGGAAATGGAACCATTATTGTCACCATGCTTTAGTGCACTTAACATTGATTTCAGTATGACTTTATTACTATCTTCCCTCAATGCAATCTGCGTAAGTATAAAACATTATGAAGTTATTGTTTGGGTGTTGAAAATGAAGAACCCAAAAACAGAAACATCAAGCTTAATAAATAGAGATATGTTCCACAAAAATAATCTTTCATTTAGCTGTTCAACAAAACCGCCAACTCTCTGCATCTCCTTAAACACTTTAAGTCTTTAAACACTTGCTTGCTAGACTTTTCTCCTTCCTTTTCCAGTTTTCTGCAGAATGACTTTCCCTCCTTCCGACGGCTATAACTTCCTCTACAAAATAGCTATCAACGATTTGTGAAATGTTCTGGAAACTAGACTCTTCTAGCTTTCCGTTGATATAAGGCAAGTTTCCTGGATCTCTCTGAGCTGCTCGCAATTTGCCGTCGAATTTGGCTGAAAATCTGGGCAGAATTCCATATTTCTTAAGGTTTCATCTTTAATGCGCATCTATTTGCAGCGTGTAGCGTCTCTTTCCTCATATTACTTGCTCAAGAACTTGAGAAGGTCAGCCCTCGCTAGCACATCAAGGTCCACTGCGCTCTCATCGAGCAAAAACACCAAAATTCATTCACAGACATTTTCTCAAACACCTTGTGTGCATAACCAAATAACATAACACAAATTAAACATCCTAAACAAACATGCATTTACAATCTAATCAATAAAAGATTCATGACACAGCATTCGATTTCATAAATGATATACCCAGAATACAATAAAACCCATGAATTCAAGCTTCTTTTTCTATTTCTAGTTTTAATCACATTAAAAAGAAAAAGCAATCAATTAATAAAGAAGAGAGAAACATATTAGCTTACCTTGTAAGCTGAAGACGATGATCGAAATTAATCCGAAAAGCCATGACATAAGACATTTATTGAAGGATGAAAGAAAAATCAAAGCGGATGAAATCGTCAATGACGACGGCGGAGAGCTCCGTCATGTGCTTCTAGATATGTTCTCTCTGAACTCGCTTTGGTAACGGCATCAATCTCTTAGTGGAGGACGACGGGTTCGCCGGAGAGAGTGATTCACTGGAGAGAGAGAAAGAGAAGAGAGAGAGAGAGAGAGAGAGAGAGAGAGAGAGAGAGAGAGAGAGAGAGAGAGAGAGAGAGAGAGAGAGAGAGAGAGAGAGAGAG
>NC_020491.1:11880351-11896195 GCF_000184155.1 Fragaria vesca subsp. vesca
GAGAGAGAGAGAGAGATGAGATGAGAGTGAGTGAGAGAGATAGATAATGATTAATATGTTGTCATTTTTATTAGTGGCATGACATGTAATTTTTTAAAATTTATGGGCAACGGTTTAAAGAATTTAAATGGGTGTATTGTTTTATCATCAAGAAACATTTATTAACAGTTTTATCATTTGTTACTTCTAAATGTACCATTTTATCATTGACCCATTTTTTTTTATTTATGAAGAAAAGAGATTAATAATGAAGTACAAAACAGATAAATCCTACAGTATTCTACCTACCATACATGCAAATAATTCTGTCTTCTCGATTGTAGTTTACAATATCATAGACAACTTTACAGTATACTAATGCTGTAATGCATACATACATCTAGCTGAATTCAGCTCCTTTTTCTTCTGTGGCAAGTAAATGTCAAGTGAGCATAATAGGGATAGTGATACAAATGACTTATGATCGAGCAGAGACTTCAAATCTTTTGTCAAATTCATTTCCGAGTGCTAAAAGCAAGCACACCTAAACCTAACAAATCTTCCTAGTTTTCATAGTCCCTTGAGACTGTTTCTTTTGCGTGTCAATGACTCATCCATGGACAATGGGATTTGAAATTCATACCTCTGCCAAACCCGACATAGATTTCTGATCTTTAACTTCTATCACGGAATGCAAACGTGAACCCTCAGGAATCCCCAACGGAGGATTTGCACATGAAGAATTGTTAACTGTAAACAGCTCCCACTCTTTAATACCACAGTTCTCCAAAGCAGAAACTAATCTACTCCTATGCACATCATTCGGGTATGCACCATCTGGACTGACAAGCACAGCGCCAGTATAAGATTGTCCGGCAACTCTTGCAGCACCACAGTAGTAAAACAAACCCCAACTAAGATCATCGGCTACATCCACGATTGTCCAGGACTCATTTGAAACAACCCCATTGTCCAAGACACTGAATTGGAACGTCCCTGGGACTTTGTTTCTCTTCACACGATACTTCCGCCTCCTCCAAACCATCTTCCCCTCCAGTGTTTTCACCTGAAAAACCGGCTCATACCAAAATGAACCTTTTGCCTTGCCCCTGTAGAAGAGTTGGTACTGGCAAGGGAATTGATCATATGCTGGGTTCTGCCCTGCCACGACACGCCAACTCCAATCCAAATTTCCCAACCAACCAACAAAAAGATCTTCAGCAGTTTCGTGGCACAAGTCCTTCCCTCGAAAGTTAACCATGGGTGGCACATAAGGTTTGTCAGGGATCTTTGCATCCAACCCAAGACAATTGTGCTTCTGCAGCACACACAGAGAAAATGCTTCTAGAACTGGACTCTCATACGAAGCAATGCACCGATAGTTACACACTTGATCCACCGGACTGCACTCATTCAAGCATTGAAGAGCTTTCCTACAGTTGGGATCCAAGAGACAGTTTAATATCTGAGGTCCACAGTTCTTCACCATGCAGCTGAGAGTAGAAAGACCTTTTGATCTTAGATTCTGCAGGCTTGGCACCGGCCTTATATAACCATTGATTATAACCAACAAACAAAACCTTATATCATCAGAATTGTGCCGCTTCCACGCCTGTGACACAGTCTGTACCACTTCCATTGATTCACTGCTTCTCTTTGATTTGTCAGTGTCAAATATTTTGCCAAAGATATCTCCTTTACCTTCCCTGTGAATATAAGATCCTCCTAGCTTGTTTTGCAATTCGGGAGATGAGTCGAAACAGATTATGTTTCCAATATTCCCACTATTAGTTTGAATCCACTCGACAGATTCTTGATTGGTAACAGCAACAATCACCAAAATATCCGCGCGTTGTAATTCCATCCCGAAACTCACTGCATTTTGATCATTAGATTGGCAAATATCATCCGTAAATACAAGCATCTCATACCCTTCATCCACCCATTTCAATCGTTTCACCTGTTAAAACACATGCATCATTGAAAATTGATGTGAAAAACAGGTGCCTTTCAGAGAACCATTAACCAAGTACTAGACGCTAGAAATATAAAAGCGCAAGATAAGCTCACTAATATCAAAATAGACTTCCTTCAGTTCTATAAACAAGCAAAAATGGCAATACAAAGGCACAAGCTACTCTTAACTTAAACCCAAAACCTACAACCCAGAATGAGGCAGGCCCCTTTCTTATGTTTTCTCATATTGGTTTTGTCTCAGCTCTAAAACATCATTATGCACCTCATCTCCTCGAACCCACCATCATTTTGTTAAGTAAAGATAACAAGTCTCAATGCCACGCCTCAAATTACACACAAACAACTCCAGTAACATGTAATTACCCAGCACCAATTTCACTCTATGCACACAGTAACAACAAAGATCACTACTTCATTAACAATTGATGCTCATATAGAATTCTACAACAATCAAGTTCAAGCTTTTCAGTTTTCAGTAAAAGTTTGAAACTTTATTGGGTTTCACTCACAGTGTGGAGCATGACGTCTTCCCAAGGCGTACCCTTTAAAGGGCTGACGCTGTCTTTGCCGACGAGGGCCACAATTCTCACCGGCGTTGAGTCTACTGGCGTCACCGGCTCCGTCACAGCACCCGCCTTAGCAGCCAACATGGTAGTTGGGATACGACGAGTAGCTTTCGCGAAAGAAAATGGGGAATGAGGTTCTCTGTGAAGTTGAAGAGAAGCGGCGGCGGTGGGGATGACACGGCGGTTCAGTGAAAGGCGGGTGCTGGGTTTGGAGAGTAGAGGAGCTTCCAGAGCCATGACGTGCCTGCTCTCTGCTCACTTGGGATCAAAATTTTATCTCTTTAGTCTTTACTATTGGAATTATTATTTTGTAACCAAAGACCCTTTATGAACTTGATCTAGGAGTTGTGAGTTTGCGACCCCCGAAACTAATGTGAGTCTTAGTGATCAAAGCTTGTCACGGCAAGGAAATGAAATATTATGAATGGCTTGTTAATTAGATGTGCACTAATGTTCCTACTACCTATGAATTTAAGAATTTTAATTAGTTATATATATTATTTTTCTATGTTATATGACTCTCGCTCAGCCCCTTTCAAAGCGATTGCGAGAGGTGAAACCCTAGGTTTGCAGGCGGCGGCGGTCTCTTTTGGAGGTTGTTTGCTCGTGATTGGGAGGCAGTGGGGCAGTCTCTGGTGTGATCTCAGAAGCACGAAGGTTGAGCCTATGTCGCTTTTTTTTTGGGTCGACGGCGGCTTTGTGTGGCCAAAGGCTTGTGGTGTTTGGCACTGTGTCAGTCGGCGGTCAAAGATCGGGCTCGATAGTGTTCGATTTTCGAAGCTGGTGGAGGTCGTGATAGGTTTGGTCGGGCGGATCTAGGCGCTTGCGTGGTTGTACTTGGAAGCGTGGTTGTCTCGGTTGGCCCTGTTCAAGGCAACGGCAGGTGGTGAGACTCGTCGGGAGGTCAGGCTAATGATGGTTTGGTGGAGTCATGGCCGACCTTCGGAATCAGCAATGACGGTGGGCAGTTTGGAATCTGGGTGCCCCGCTTAGGTGCCCAGAGCAGATGGACTTGGGTCCTTTGGGCTTAAGTTCATGGTTCTAAGGTTCTTGGATCTCAATTAAGTTAGATGATTCTGACAGTTACGATTTATTGATCGCAGTGCCTAGCTACTTTAGGGTTTACAATATTAAGATGATTTATGTCATATAGGTTGTTTTGCATAGCTCTCTTCTATTGTTGCCTTTACGAGTGTGTTATGTTTATATTGTATTCTTCCAATTAGGTGATCAATAAAATGACTTATCATCTTTACTTAAAAAAAAAAAAATTAATTAATTAAAAAGTCTTGTTAGGTAACCAAAAAACATGCGACTTTTTGGTCTGTTTGGGTTTTACCTAGCCACAAAACAGCTCGAACACGGGGTTGATTTTGTCGGACACTCTCTTAGTGACCTATATCGCATCTTTCAGGACATGGTTCTAGGTGTATGGGGCTTTTAGAGGTAGCGGAGGCTTTGACACTATAGATGATAACCGAGACAGCTCCGGTTTAGTCGATGATGCAAGAGAGGGTGATTGATGCACTTTGACAGCTGAAGGGTTTGGCATCGTCGCACTTGGCAGGGATGTTGTTGGTATATATATATGGCAATTTCCAGTAGCAAACTGTATGTTGGTTTGTTTAGTGTTTTATTAGTTTGTTAATAATAATACATGTCTATTTGTTAGGGACTAGTTGATAAGATTTTGACTGTTTCATATTAGTATGTTCACGTTCTAGGGATTCAAAATGTGGGTTGGTTGTTTTGATTTTATCCTCTTGTAATGGCTTTATAAGCCGACTGTTTGCTTTCGATTCAATAAGAAGTTTTATTTAAGCTTTTGCATCTACTAGTTTATCAGAGTGTTCTTAACAAACATGTTGCTAGCTTGGGGCTGCTGGAGGACCCCTATGGTGGACTTGACTGGTTTATTGGCTGTTGTGGAGGACTCACTCTGGGGTTGCTCGCTGGCACTCTTGATGCAAGTATGGTCGCCTATAGTGGCAGATGGAAAATGATCAGGAATTCGATTGTTGTCGAGCTTCGGGTTGTGGGTTTTAATCTAATTCCGGACCTGGGACTCAGGATGACGACTTGTGGAATGTCAGCCACCGACGATCGTGGCAAGGTTTCCCAGGTGTTATGGGACGTTGTTGGTGGCCTCTATGGTTGTGGGTTGTTGGTTGCGGTGGTGGTGCTGTGGTGACTAGGGTGCCCAACCTAGGTGCCCCTAGCATCAGAGATGGGCTTACGCTTAGGTCTGGATTCATGGCCTAAAGGTCTTTGTGCTTAGGTATGGGACGAGCCCTATTTTCAACAATTTATGTGCCTGACAAAGCTGATAACAAGTCCGGGAAGCCGCTCGAGTAGTATCTCTTTAGATTTTGAATAAGGCTACAGGAGATTTGATTTCGTTCCGGTTTATCTTCTAGCATGGTCAGGGAACTATTATCTCTAGTTCTTTTGTTTTTCATTATGATGAATTGTTACAACATTTAGGTGTACTTGTTTAGCTTCCAATGTTGTTATAAACCAATTTGATCACCTAAGAATGACTCAATGTTGTTCAACAAGCAGGACATTCTTTAAGCAAGGAATTTTGGAAGTTGCAAAATGTTAGACCGGGCTGCACAGTGGTGAGCTATCTTGTTGAGGCAAAGTGGTGAGCTATCTTGTTTCTAACGATTTAAACTTATAATGGATTGACACCCAAGTTCCTTAAAAAAAAAAAGTTTTGTACAAATCGGGTGTTGTGAACAGTTATGCTTGTGTGGCTTCACAAACTCATCAGTAGCCGCATACCTTGGTAGTGGAGGCTAGCAAATCCGAGAAAGGCACCAGAGGAGAGGCCATGGGAGAGGAATTATTATTATCTGCTTAATGGGGAATCCCCGTGGAGTTGAAGGACCCCAATTACACATTCAGAATGCTTAGTTTGTTATTTGGCTGAACCGTGACATTAGGGACGTTGGCATTCTTCAACGTCCAGAGGGGCATTTGGAGGACAATGAACATCAGTCAGTTGTAACTGCATCGGTCAACTGGCTTGGTATGATCAAGATTTACTCATTTACTGTATAAAATATTTGTTGCCTTGAATTTTCAAAGTGTTTTGAATTACCCATGGGCTGCTTTTATAAAATCTTATGCCGTAAGAAGGGATGTGTCCCGTAAAAATCTTCAAATTCTTAAACTAAAGATGTCCTCCTTAATGGTCCTTGTTTAAGAAAAAAAAAAAAAACAAACAAGGAGGTCCTCTTTAGATCCTCCCTCTCTCTATATATATATGTATATATATATATACACACACATAAAACCCTACATGAGCTATCAAAATAAAGGGTTCTATAAAATTACCCTTGTGCCACTTTAATGTCCATTCTGAACTTTAATCGACGATGATGCAAGATCATGATGTAATTCCCATATGAGTATTGTGTTGCATTTTCCTATAACACCATAGCAATGCCCCAACTGCAATCCCTTGAAAGGAACGCAACGGAATACACCCACAACAAAATAGAGTTCATATCCTACGCAGATGAAAAACTTGATCAAATAGAGTGCAAATTTGGAGTCGATCAAGCCAAATCTACAAATCAGTTTATTTTCGTAATCGACTCCCAAAAATCAATAGAAGTAGAGGAAAATGCATCAAAATCTCAATCAGTGATATCAAAGCAAAGCTTAGCCTCATCCCAAGGACCCTTTATCTCAAACTTATATTCTTGCATCCGGATCAGCCAATACGGACAAACCACAGTGACAAAAACCAACAATCCTAACAACATCACAAAAAGCAACAAATGTAGGGTATAAACAAACACTAATGTAGCAATCATCAGCCCAAAAGAAAACCAAAGATGTAAACGGAACGAATACTTCTTAATACAGTATGTAACCAATGGAGCGAAAAGGAACACTTGCAGAGAGAACAACATGATTGCGAAAACCTGCAACCTAGACCGGAGGCAAGAAGCAATGAACACTGAGGCCACAACAGAAGCATTCAAAGAAATACAACTTGTCAGTGTGGGATTGTGCAGAGCCCCAGGAGCCCTAACAGTGGAGCCAAAGTAATCATGCAGGAACAAATGCAGGACAAGCAACGCAACCGTGACGGCCCAAATCGAATTGGAGCTAATGGAAGTGGTGAGTGTTTGGTATATTGGAGCCAAAACATACAAACCACTAATGAAAAACGAAATGTTGAGCAAGTAACGCATGAAAAGATTGAAGGAGAGCATTTCTTTTGTTAGAAGCAGAACGAGGAACCCTAAACCGAGAAGTGTGACGTCAAGAAGCAAGAGTGAGTTTTCGTTGAGGATTGATCTGAGGGTGTAGGTCCAAACCAAACCTACGAGAGCGACAATGCAGAGGTACTGAGATATGGAGACAGAGTCGAGCATGACTTTGAGAATGTCACGTTTGACAACGTTGGCATTCATCACCATTTCTTCCAGGAATGAGTCGTCTGTGTGGTTGTCGTCAAACCCGGGTTGCATGCCTCCGTATGCAACTTTTCTCCATGTAGAAGAGGTCATCATTTCGCTCTCCATCACGACCCAAATCAAATCGAAGATGACCAAGGATGAAAATTTCGAAGCACAATATGCAGAGTGAACAACGGTCATAAAATTTTGTTATGGTGGAGGTAATTGATAATTGAAATGTGGAAAGGTTGTGGGTAATGGGTATGAATGAGAAGTGGTACCTGGAAAAGGTAAAACACTGAGTAAAGACTTGTTTTTGTGATCCAATCTGCAACGGAAAAATCTGAGAAGACCATAAAAAGAGGGAAAATGATGTTGTGGAAGGAAGGGAATAATATGCGGTGTTTACTTTCCTATATAATACCAACTGACGGAATTAGTTGTTTACAGTTTTGTAGTGGTACATGGAAAACGTAAAGCACTGAGTAAGGACTTGTTTTTAGGATCGAATCTGCAACGGGAAAATCTGAGAAGATCATAAAAAGAGAGAAAATGATGTTATGGAAGGAAGGGAATGCCAAATTTCTCCTTTCAGTCTTTACATGGACTCAGGCTTGTAAGTGGTTCTTGGAACCAAATAAAAGTAAACAAAAGACACGCCTAAGGAAGGAGGTAAATGTAATAAGAAGCACTAATGAGGAGAAGTGATGCAATTTGAGAACCAAATGAAGGAAAGCTGTAAGATCCAACAATAACAAAGACAACAACATCAAAAAAAAAAAAAAAAAAAAAAACAAATGACAAAGACAAGCGAAGAAGCCGATGGAGAACAAAAGTCATGCCATGCAATGAGTAGCACTAGTAGAAACAATAAAAGGGTTTTGATTGCGCAGAGCATGCTTCTAGCTAGTACTTGTACTTGGCTACCATAAGTTTTCCAGATATTTGATTTAACAGGAGAAAATCTAACCTGGATATTACCACTTAGTTCTGCACTGTGAGATGATTTGGAACACAAATAAGTTTCAAACGATGGCATAAGAAAAGAAAGCTGCTAAACACACTTCTTTTTTCACAAGGGGAAGCTATTCCAGTAAAAGAGTAAAAGACAAGGTCAATGGAGTCTCTAAGATGGCAACAATCCATGTTTGGAACAAACTCTAAGCTGAATATAGAAGTATGACGTACACAAGAACTCCTATCTTGAGTCCAATCAAATGCAAGCTCTGTTTTAGAAACTCATAGAATTTGTATAATATCCCCATGCAGATGCAAACTGCTTGACTTTGCCCTTGAAATCACATATTTACTACATGTCTACAGTAGCATTTTCTCTACAACTATATGTTCTCGAAGAACCACATCCCCTCAGTCTAACTGGTAATCTGTAAGTTACCCAGAGAAAAAAGTCTAAACTTGCTTCTGGCTTGAAAAGTCAGCATCAAACTCCTTCTGAAGCTGTTCCCCAGGTTTCATTTTGGCTGCCAACACAACATCGTCAAGAAATCCCTTTTGAGAAACTTCTTCAGGCACAAGAGCCCTATATATTTCAAACTTTTCTGCAGCTTCCTTCTTTTGATCCAGTAGACTGTAGATAATTCCCTGACAAATATTCCCAACATTTAATATTCATTGAGCTTCTAAAAGCTTTATATTTTTACTTCTGACTATAATTAGTGGTACTATATGATTAAACCTTTTGGTTTACAAACTTTAACGAAGACATCTGCATCATTCCAGATGATAATTATTACCCAGCACATCCATTACTACGAAAAGGAAAGCTTAAATATGAGTGTGAAGATTCAAGTAGCAACACATGGCATGTTTGGAAAGAACAATTTACCAGTAAGCAAAAAAAATCAGCTTTGACTATGCCAACATATTAATTCGCCAAATGTTAAACAAAGCATGACTTGCTTCTGTATATAAATTCTGCCTGTTACTATTAGCTTTTGATTTTGATATCCAGAAACCCCACCTACTTTGATAACCTAGCACAAAACTGGGGACTCCTGCCAACCTCTACAGTCCTTAAAAACTAAAGTTGATTTCTTGTGTATTAAAGAATGCTAGGATGAAGGGTAACTTTTGCCTTTTGTTTTAACAATTTACTCACATTTGGGACTCTCGACCACTATAGATCCCAAAACACAGCCAAAACACAGACAACAAATTTGGGAAGTTAGGAACACTGTTCCAAACCCGCTGTATCTTTTATCACTGTTCTTAGGACCTTAAGTCGTAGAATGTTACCAATTATTTATGTAAGAAAAATGCAAACTACCAACAGAAAGTGATGATTGTGAGAAAACTAACCTGGCAAAGATAAGGTCGAAAATCTCGAGGATCCTCAGTCACAAGATCTTGAAATAAATTCAAGCCTTCTTCCAATTGCCCCTATAAGGCATAATTTCGCAAAGTCAGCAAAACTGAAAACACATTAGTTACTCTAATATTCAATAACCATTGGAAGAAGATTAACAATTATTTTTTTACCACAGAGAATTATATACTGACGAAGCAGTTCTGGTTTCAGATAATATCAAATGCGAGGTTGCAACTGATGAGTTACCTTTACAACGTGCATCTGTGCGATCAGAATTCTTATATTCCTCTCCTCGATCACTCTTTTTTCCCGATGTGCAATTTTTAAAGCCTTGTCAAGCATCACAAAAACTGCTGGACCTTCACGCCTTTTGTGCATAACCAATGCTAGACCCTGATAAGATGACATATGTAGCTATCAAGTATTTCTCTAAAGACACGTTACTTCCAACACAAGAGGTGTTAATATATGTAAGACCTTGCACAACGTTTTATCAATATACTCAACAAATGACTGAACTGGCATTCACTAAACTGGCTAAAGCAATCCCTACAAATGGTCATCATGTCATGAACAAATAGCCTGAGGATTAAGCACTCAACAAGGAAGAAGTATCTGCACAGGTCTAATATAATCAGTATACTTGCAAATTTGACCAACCAATTGCGCAGACTTTGTAATAAGTATAATACAAGGAAACCAAATTTAGAATCCTAAACTCATCCAGTTCAGTGTCGATTCATCCAAAACCAACGTCAATGCTTCAACTTGTAAAGGCTATATCAATCTCTTTATACCTACTATCTAATCTCACAACATAACCAAAGACAAGCGTTTAAACAACATAAAGGCAATCAAAAATTCCAACAACAACAAATCTACAAAATCGAAAAACCCCAGAAACATACATGCAAAGCTCTGAGCAAAAGAGGCCTCTCCTCCAATATTTCCTGAAACAATTTCTTAGCAGTACCCAACTCCCCCATAATCTCATGACAAAGAGCCAGCAACAGCCTCCACTCAACTTCATCCGGTTCGACACCAATCAACTTCTCCACATACTTTACAGCCTCCTTTGTCTCCCCTCTCCTCATTTTCCCATACACAAGCACTTTCAAAGCCTCAAAATTTCTTGGGTCCCCCTCCAAAACTCTCTCATACATTTCTTCCTCCTCACTCTTCCCTTTCTGGGTCTCTCTCTTTTCCTCCAAACTCTCACTGGAACTGCTTGTTTGAGCTGGCAGTGCCACAGCTGCTCTGATATTGAAACACCCAACAAACACAACTGTCCCTATAACCAAACCCACTACTTTTTCCACCAAAATTGTTGGTAAATTCTTGTGGGGTTTGAGAGCAGAGTACACATTTGGGAGTTTTGAGGAGTGTGTGGGGGTGTTTGAGTGAGAAGAGATGGATTTGAGTAGGGGAAAAGGTGGGTTTTTTATAAGGTGAGGATTGAGGAATTGGGGTTTGAGTGAATTGTAGCAGAGATTATGGGGAACAATCTGTGCGTTGGGTAACAGTGTTTTGGGTTGAAGAGAGAAGCCACTCAAGTAACCCATTTGTCTTCTCTCCATCTCCAAGCTCAGGAATGTCCTTTTGTATCACTACAATTACCTCTATCCTGTCTTAAAGTACCTTCCTTTTTGGTTCGTGGTTAAATTTCTTCAGGGTTTAGGGTTTTACTTTATAAAAAAAAATGAGGGTAACTTTATGATTTTGTGATTCTTGCTTCCATTTAGTTTATTTGTAAAGAAAAGTTACAGATCGTATAAATGCTAAAGTACAACTAGAAACTCATTTGTCTTCTTCTTCTTTTCAAAGTTCAAAGTTCTCATTTTCAAGTTGAGCCACGACAAGTAGTCGAGTTGGTGTGAAATCTCATACTTAAGTTCGAATTCCATCAACGCTAATTAAAGTTTAATCCATATCTATTTTAACACACATTCTTAAGAAATGTCTATTTTTTAGATTTTCTGAAATTTTATTTGAAGTTTAAAGTTTTACAATCTAGCAAAAGCATTAGTTTCACCATGTAACTAACTTTACGACCGCAAGTTGGATGAATGTGAGAGCTGGATACAAAGAGTTCTTAGATTCACTTGTGAGAAACAAATCATGAAGAGAATTTTATCTGAATCAGGTCCCTACTCAGAGTGATAACATATTTTACCGGTTGTCTCATCACAACAAAAAACAAGAAAAAGAAAAAGACAGTAACGTCGTAACTTTTCCCCCTTTAAGATGGTAAAAAGTAAAAGAAACACAAAACCCTGCGACCTATAAAACTCAAAAGTCCAAAACCTCCCATTTTCATACCCTCCCATTCTCATAAACCCTACCCACCCAGATTCCATAAACCCTAAACCCACCATTACCCAAAAACCAGAGCAGCTTGATTCCCAAAGAACCCACCTTTAATTTTCCCCACTCATTCTCTCAAAACCCAGAATAGCTTGATTGCCAAAGAACCCACCTTTAATCCAATACGATGAGGAAGAAGGTCGACGAGCGCATCCGAACCCTGATAAGCAATGGCGTCAAAAACAAGCACCGCTCCATGTTCGTCATTGTCGGCGACAAGTCACGTGACCAGGTACTCCGGCGTGTTCCGAATTCGCCGCCGTATAAAGCTCAAAACTTTGTTTAACAAATTCTGTATTGGGTTTTGCAGATTGTGAATCTTCACTATATGCTCAGCAATGAGTTGAAGAAATCAAGGCCTACTGTGTTGTGGTGCTACAAGGACAAGCTTGAGCTCAGCAGGTTGTATTTTTTTTTTCACTTTCTGTTGTTTTTACTTTTTTTACTTTTCATCCGTGGTAAATATTGATTGATTTTTGATGCAGTCACAAGAAGAAACGTGCTAAGCAGGTGAAGAAGCTGATGCAGAGGGGCCTGCTTGACCCCGAGAAGGTTGATCCCTTCTCTCTTTTTATAGAGAGCAGCGGAGTGACGTATTGCTTGTACAAGGATTCCGAGAGAGTTCTTGGTAATACTTTCGGAATGTGTATACTTCAGGTAACTAACTCTTGCAGATTATATGAATGTCTAGTGTTTTTTAGTTTTTCGCTAGTTTTTGTGACTGAGTTTACGGTTTGCAATGCATTAAGGATTTCGAGGCCTTGACACCGAATCTACTAGCTAGAACAATAGAGACCGTGGAGGGTGGCGGACTAATCATACTGTTGCTTCGTTCTTTGACCTCACTCACCAACTTATACACCATGGTTATGGTATGAATCTATTCTACTGCTGCTCTCATAGCCATAATAGCGAAGTACTGTTTAGTCTTATAATTTTCGTTTTTATCTGAAAATTTAGTTGTTTCAAGATTTGGTACATTTGGGAGGAATATATCAAGATATACACCCCTTATATTAAAACTGTTGTAGCACTGCCATGCTATAAATGAAAGGTATCTGTATAGTACTCATATGCAAGCTTCTTGATTTCAGGATGTCCACGACAGGTTTAGAACCGAATCCCATTCCCAGGCTACTGGCCGTTTTAATGAGCGTTTCTTATTATCACTTGCATCGTGCAAAGCATGTGTGGTTATGGATGATGAACTGAATATTCTACCAGTTTCATCTCACATAAGGTCAATTACCCCAGTGCCAGTTAACGAGGTAAATTTTTCTGGTAAAACATGTTTTCTGATATGCAAAATTGCAAGCTAAAATGATTTAATTTGTCTTGTAATGTGCATGCTCAATGGCGGTTTTGTTTATTCACCGTTTTTATTAGGTAGCTTGTAGGAGTAAGTGATATTTTTTGTTAAAATGAAGCTTTAAAGAACTGATTTGTTATTCTGGATCAACAGGACTCTGAAGGGATATCAGAGTCAGAAAGGGAATTGAAGGATCTAAAAGAACAACTAAGTGATGCCTACCCCGTTGGCCCTTTAATAAAGAAATGTTGCACGCTTGACCAGGTATACAACTCTTGTTGAATTCTTACCCGTATTATTCAGTCATTTGATAGTTTGAGTTTGAAAATGCTTATATTTCTCTGAACAGGGAAATGCTGTTGCTACATTTCTGGATGCAATATTGGATAAGGCACTCCGAAGTACTGTTGCCTTGCTTGCTGCTCGTGGCCGTGGGAAATCAGCTGCACTTGGTTTGGCTATTGCTGGAGCTATTGCTGCAGGGTAATTGCTTTTACAGTGTAATGAAATTGTTTATATCTTAAACACAAAAATGTATGTTACAATATTCATGATTGTAACCTGATTATTGTAATATACATTGCAGGTATTCAAATATCTTTGTAACTGCACCGAGCCCTGAGAACTTGAAAACCTTGTTCGAATTTGTTTGCAAGGGTTTGGATGCATTGGATTATAAGGTAAAGTATCTCTCTATTCCCATGGGTGGTTCTGATCCAAAGATAGGCTAATGATTGTCAGAGACAGGGGCAAGGTTGGATTCATAAAAGATTTCTTGGAAGGCCAAACATACACTTACTTGTACTTTAAGAGGACCAATATTTTGAAACTGAAGTAAATAATTACACTGGAATGCGTTCAGGCCATTTAATATACCACCATGCCCTTTTAACCATCAAAATACAAGAAACTGCTGTTTTATTGACACCAGCCTTTATAGTTATCTTATATGGCTCAAACCTGTATACAATTACTTGAAAGTTATTTTATTGGTTTAGTGAGTAGAATGATATTTGATTCTAAAATGTTGCATAACATTGTAATCTGCGTCACGCTTGTTTGATTGTACAGAGTTGATTGTACAGAAATGACGGACGTTACGATCTTTTTTCTCTTTTCATTTGGTTGAGAAATAAAATAAAAGTTACAGCATCATACCTGTTGGGCTATTTCTTACTTATGGATTTTCAGGAACACTAATTATTAATGAGCTCACTATTGTAACTGTTTCAGGAACATTTAGATTATGATGTGGAGAAAAGTTCTAACCCTGCGATGAAGAAAGCAACTCTAAAGATCAACATATTCAAGCAGCACAGACAAACAATTCAGGTAAAGAGTATCTCTTTTTGTAATATACTACATGAGCATATCAGTATGAAGCTTTCTGCTTGATGAATGTTCCTGGATGGGCAAACTATTGGGGCACTTTCTTATACATCTAGCATTTTTTGGGAGGCACATCACTTGCCTGGGCTCAATTAATCAGACATTCTAGACCCTTGTGTGCATAGTTATTTTTCTGCAATTGCTTATGCGATAGTTGTTTCCCCACATCTCCTTGCAGTATATCCAGCCCCATGAGCATGAAAAACTTTCCCAAGTTGAGTTATTGGTTGTTGATGAGGCTGCTGCTATTCCACTTCCAGTGGTGAAGTCTTTGCTTGGCCCTTATCTGGTCTTCCTTTCATCTACTGTCAATGGGTAAGAGTTGTCCATTATATTCTTGTGTTCTTGAGAAAGAACTTTCACATTCCATTTCCTGTTCCCAGTATTCCACTATTCAGGCAGTCATGCGTGATTTTGTGCTCCAATATATGAGATCATCATGAATGCAATCAACTACTAAAGCACATTTCTTTAATTTGCAAGCTATGAAGGTACTGGTCGGTCTCTGTCTCTGAAGCTTCTACAGCAATTGGAAGAGCAAAGCCAGATGTCTGCTAATGGCCCTATATCTGGTATGCTTATCTTATCCTTCTCTGAGCATGCAGTTACTGTTTTTGATTGGTGTATTTTTAAATTGAGATTGAACCAAGATCCCAGATTGCATCCCTCATCGCCAGTCCCAAAACCCCTTGGGAAAACTAATGTGTGGTTTTATTTGATATATATCCCCAATTCTGCTTTTCTTCTTGGAATATTGGCATCACACATGTACTTTGGCATTTAGTAGTCTAGTGATGTTAAGATGCCCATTAATTTAATAAAACTGAAAATTTTAAGTCTACCTACTCAGATCACTATTTTTCGATTAGCTTTAGGCTCCAATTGGTAATATCCTTGTTTCTGAAAAAGTGGAATTATTAACTATCTCGTCCAACTGATGTACTTGTTCATGTATAAGATATATGTGCATAATTTGCTGAACTCACAAATACCTTTGCTTTAGGTCGACTTTTCAAAAAGATAGAATTAAAAGAATCAATCAGATATGCTTCTGGTGACCCAGTTGAATCCTGGCTTGGCGGTTTACTTTGTTTGGATATCACCAATTCCATTCCTAAGCTTAACGGGTAACAAACTATATTTATAACTTCAGAACTGAGGAAGATGAAACCATATTAATTATCTTCGTTAACTCTCTCTCTCTCTCTCTCTCTCAACCAGGTTACCTGCACCTAATGAATGTGATCTCTACTATGTGAACCGTGATACACTTTTTTCATATCATAAAGATAGTGAGATGTTCTTACAGGTAACTACATATTCAACTTTTATGTTTATAGCTGATTTCAAGTTTCATATATATGTATATATGTAGAATTTTTCTCAGGTGCGGATTTTCGTCAAACGGTGCGGATTTTCGTCCGTTCGCCACCGTACGGCGCCGGCGAGGGCGCGCCTCCACCCGAGCCGACTCCAGCAGCTTCCCCGACCACTTTCCATCCCCGGTGAGTCT
>NC_020491.1:11896335-11928174 GCF_000184155.1 Fragaria vesca subsp. vesca
ACGGTGGCGAACGGAGGGAAATCCGCACCGTAAAGCAGTGCGGACGTCCGTATCTGAAACGGACTGATTATATATATATCTTTGTCTGGTGCTTATATGTTTCATATTTGCAGAGAATGATGGCGCTATATGTTGCCTCTCACTACAAGAATTCTCCAAATGATTTGCAACTAATGGCTGATGCTCCAGCGCATCACTTGTTCGTATTGCTTGGTATGTTTGTTTGGTATTAAAATATATATGCTTGCATTGTTGCTATGGGCTGGACTTGATTCTACATGCTGCATGTGCAGGTCCTGTTGACGAGTCAAAAAATCAACTTCCTGATATTTTGTGTGTTGTTCAGGTTTGCACGTCTTTTTGATAAATGAGTTTTCTTTTTCTTTTTTGGTCGCAAATGAACTAGTAATAATCTCCCCTATCTTCTGTGCAATACTGCTTCAAATGTATTTCATTTATTTGATGCCTGATTTGAGAACACTTTATAAGTTGTTAAACTCCTCAGATTTGGATACTGACTTAAATCCCAACTTCTTTCATATAATCTCTCTCCCTCTCTCTCTCTGTCTCTCTCTGTCTCTCTCCGCTTAAACATTTTCTTCTGACGAATGTTATCTGTCCTCTAGAAGGAATTTTAAGTTTCATCTATTCTATGTCATCTGGATGCTCAACACTTGTGTTCCTTCCTTCTTCTTAGGTGAGCCTGGAGGGACAGATTTCTCGTAAATCTGCAATCAAAAGTTTAAGTGATGGTCATCAGCCTTCTGGTGATCAGCTACCATGGAAGTTCTGTGAGCAATTTCAGGACACAGTTTTTCCCACTCTTTCAGGAGCTCGCATTGTTAGAATTGCTACCCATCCAAGTGCCATGAAGGTAATTTTCTTAATTTTTCATCCGTTGTTGCCAACTTGATTTCGTCTCTCCAGCTTTTCGTTGAAAATGTAGTCCTTTTTCTTATTTATACTTATTATTTGTGTTTAATTTTTTTTGCAGATTGGTTATGGTTCACAAGCTGTAGAACTATTGACAAGGTAAGTTCCTGACCAAGTGTACCAGTATTTGTAGATCAAACAGGATCTGGATCTTTATTTTACTGGCTAAGGTTCTTGAGAGAAATTAGGTGACTGATTGTTTTATCACCATATTCCTCACATCGAAATTGAGGGTTGAAACTTCTAGGATATACAATGGTTCTAGTACTCTATTGCATGCTAAATTCTTTGATCAAGTTACTTGATAGATTAATTAGAGGAAAGTAGTCAAGCATATTACCCTATACATGTGTGCATGGAAGTTGCAAATAAAGATTCTGTTCACACAGCTCAAAACCAATTAATCTATGAGGATCGGATGTGTCGTGCTTCTAGTTTTACCATTTGAATATTGAGTATTTGAAGCTTGGGGAGGCAGTTGATAGTTACAAAAAATTGAAGGAAACTGAAGTAGGATAGAACTAGCAATTTTTATTATTTTTAGCTTGTAGGAGAGGATAATGTTATTGCTTGATTAGGTTGAAGGAGGCTAAATGTGGTAGGGAATTGAAGGACAATGGTATATTATATCCAACAGTAAACTTACCATTCAGTGGGTGCTAGAGTTAGTTGTGGTAGTGGAATAGAGTTATTTGGGATGTCCAATTTCATGGGGTTCCTGCATCGGTGGAACAAATGTTCTTTGGTTCTGTAATGTGATGCTGCATATGTTTGTTCTATAGATTTCAAATAGTGTTTATCATTATTTTGCCTTAGGTACTATGAAGGACAGTTCGCTCCTATTTCCGAAACGGATGTCGAAGAAGTTGAGGCGCCAGCTGTCAGTGTGATTGAAGCTGCCAAGAAGGTAATTAATTATTGTCACTAAGCTTACTTTTCTTTTATTCTCTTTTAAATCAGTCGGCTGTAATAAAGTCTGCATTAATAGTATTATTTACCTTTATTTCAATAGATTGCTCAAGTTGCGCATAGTTTTGTAAGTCAATACATTACTGAATGCAACGGTTTTTTAATTAAAGGATATGGGTTTATCAAACTTGGTTCTACTTTGTTTTGAGAGGTCTGAAAGAACAGTGAATCATCCTTGTACAACATCCTAATAAAGCAAATGGGAGCATAATATATATTGGCTAGTCTCTTTCATATTAGTGCAATCAGTTGTTACAGTTTATATTTAATGATGAAATCGGAGTTTCATTTTACATGTAGGTTTCATTGCTAGAGGAAACTATAAAACCCAGAACAGATCTTCCCCATTTGTTGGTACATCTTCGTGAAAGACGACCAGAGAAACTTCATTACATCGGTGTCTCCTTTGGGCTTACCTTGGACCTTTTCCGTTTTTGGAGTAAACATAAATTTGCTCCATTCTATATTGGGCATATTCCAGTTAAGATGGATTCCTCCTCCCAATTGGATATTGTTTTGTATTATAGTTTGTAGCATTGTAGTGGTCTGACATTATTCATGTCAATTGATAGAGTGCTGTGACGGGTGAGCACACATGTATGGTCCTGAAATCGTTGAACAGTGATGACCTTGAAGTTAGTGATTTTCATGCATTTTACCTAGGTGGGCATACGTTTTACAATATATTGCTCTACATGTATTCGTATTCCTTAACTTCAGTCAATAACTGAATGAGTTAATTCCTCAGATTTCAGGCGAAGGTTTCTCAGACTATTAGGTGTTAGTTTCCAGGCGATGGATTATAGGCTCGCAATGAGGTAGAACATACATTTTCCTTCTCCGATGCATATTCATTGTTGAAGTGCTTATACCTCATAATGTTTCAGCATCTTAGATCCGAAGATCAATTTCAAAGAGCTAGAACCAACATCAAAAACCTCAAATGGATTCTTAAAGTCGACTAAAGATTTCTTCTCGCCTTATGATATGAAGCGACTGGAAGCATATACAAACCATCTTGCTGACTTTCATATGGTAAGACATTTGAGCAATGGTTCATGACCATTATCTGATAGATATTTTAGTTTCTTTTTGGGGGGAGTGGTGGACCTATATATGCCATCTGGTTCATATTAGACAAGACTATGATTTACGGTAAAAAGAAAATGTTGTCTTGTGTTACAAGAGAATCATCCTGTTCATTTCACATTGCTTATCTAAATGTGGTAGGAATGGTTTGTTAGGGTTTCTTACTAATTCGATTTCTGAGGTTTAAATTTTATATATACTGGATTATCTGTAATAGAAATAGCTTCTATGCTGTTCGTTTTCTTTTAGGTCATTCTTCTGAAATTTCAGAGGTAGATTCGACTCCCATAACCTTGCTCGACTGTCTTCTGTAGAAGTGCATTCCTTGTTAAATGTAACCCAACATCAGTCTCTTTTGTTTAAAGAATAATGGACTTTATCTACAGTTAGTTATTTCAAGCAGCGGACAAGGAGTCCAGTCATAGTAGAACTAAATTTTACAACAAAAAGCAGCCAATCTTAAAGAAATCAATAACTAGCTAACAGATGCCTTCCAATCCCATAATCAAACCATTTTGGTCATAGTTTTCTCTTTACAGTTTTGACTTTTGACCATGGTCACTTTGCACAATATAATAGAGTACACAATCATTTATTATATTTCTGAGGTTCTCTTCTAGTGTAAATTACTTTTGCACATGCATGTCTAACTAATGTCTTCTGTACAGATATTGGATCTTGTTCGTACCATTTCAGATCTCTATTTTCAAGAAAAACTTCCCGTAACATTGTCATATGCTCAAGCTTCAATTTTGCTGTGCATTGGCCTGCAAAGTCGAGATATCTCCTATATTGAGGTTTGTTTCTCTACTATTCCTTGCACTGTTGTTTCTTACATGTGAGCATGTGGGCAAACTCAGATGCTCATGAAAACATAGTTATTTAAATCTTTGTGCCTAAATATAAAAGCATCTTTCTCAACCTCCTATCTCCCACCAATAACTGGCCAATAATGAAATCTCTGTACTCCATGAATCATCTTCACATTATGGTAATATAATGAGCATTGCTCCTGCTATAGTACATTTTGTTGGTTGTGTTCCTAACTTCTCACGTTCCTCTTTTGCAGGGGGTGATGAAATTAGAAAGGCAGCAGATATTGTCACTGTTTATAAAAGTTATCAAGAAGGTCTACAAATATTTGTACTCTGTTGCATCTGAGGAGATTCAGTCAACCTTTCCTCAACCAAAAGATGTAAGTTGAGCAAATTAGTAACTTTTTCTATGTATGACAATATGCTACATGTACTAGTTATCCTGCTTAAAAATGTCATAGTTTGCTGCTTGCATCTGGAACTTAAAGTTTGTTTGGCCAAATTAATAAGGAGCTAAGGAGGGGTTTATTCCAAGGGGTGATTTGATAGCTTGTAGGATATATGGAAAGGAGAAAGTTGAGGAATTTGTATATGGAGTTTCATGTCCTTTTAGTTTTTATGAAAGGTTCCTGGGTATAGAACTATTGAAAAATCTGGAAATTTTCATTTTTGCTCCCTGCCCACCTCACCAGCTAGGAACTCAATTTCCCATGCTTTACTAGGCACACTGTTGGACACTTTTTTCTTCAAGCTTAACATTGGTATCAACTGATCAGTTTATATCTAAGAATAGCTAGTGATGCTTGTACTTCTACAGTCAGTGTTTCATTGGTGTCTAATAATGATTTGGCTAAGGATTATAAATCCTTAGTTCTGAAAAATGAGATGCAGGAATGAACAAATGATATAAAAGGAAAATATCTGGTTTAAGTTGTAAGCAAAAAGAGCTGAGCAGTTCAGGTGCTCAACTGAGTGAATATGGTCTCATGCTTACATTAGGTTATTTGCTATCTACCTGAATTAGATAATTGATTGCCAATTTTGATTGTCATCCACTCATCCATTATATAGCCACTTGCTGGAGAAAGCAAGCTAAATTAGCATCAGTTGATAAAATTCTCTCATACATGATGAGATTAAAACTGGAACAAGAACCAGTACCATGCCCCAATACCTGTGAATATGTTTGTCATGAAACTAGGTGAGAGCTATAAAAATGATCTAGGGGAGTTATCCAGAGTGAAATGGGATTATGTTGTCTATATCCTTGAGTTATCGGACGCTAGTGGACATGTCTATATGTTTGTATCATTTTTATTTATGTTCTATACTGTTCTAACTCTGTGATTTGACAACTCTGAGTTCAGACTGTGATGGAACCTCACAAAATCTCTGTCGATGAGGATCTCAACAATGCTGCTAGAGAAGTTGAGGTATGCATTAGTCCTTTAATCTCCTGTTCACATTGAATTTCCATTCTGTCTCCCTCGTTCAGATTCTTAAAAGTGAGAACTGAACTTATGTGATTATCAATGTGCAGAATCAAATGAGATCCAAGGCAGAGCAATCATCAAACCCCAATGAAGATGCATTAGATCTTGCATTATTTCGAGAATATGCAATTGAGGATGAAGATGCAGAGTTTGAGAATGCTCTGCAGAATGGTAAACAGATACCAAAGGATGGTGTTATTAGTGTGAAATCAAGTAGAAAAGAAAAAGAGGAGCGTGGAAAACATAGAGAGAGTGACAAGAGTGGAAACAGACGAGGTAGAGATGAGCATGGCTCCACCTCGAAGTCAAAAAAGAAGAGGAAATCTTCACACTAATGACATTATAAGGTTTTTAGATTGCAACTGTTTTACCATTGAGATAGATACTATATCCATTTGATAGCCTTTAAATTACCTGCTGTCACAACAGTGCAGGGTATAATTTTGACCGGAACAGAAATCAGAAATGTATCAGTAATGCATTGTGTCATAATTACCTCCAAGCTTCTTGGTCATCTCGTTAATTTGATATCCATATTTATTTTGACAAAGTCTGGTGGTCAGCATCTTGTTTCATGGGAGAATTTGTGTTCGGGGTCTGGAGGTCGATTTGTTGCCGGCCTCGGCATCCCTTACCAATTTATTATCCCCAAGCAGAATTACTTGCTGCACCTCATACTCATAGTGAAAGAATCCATTCTGCCTTTCTGAGGAAACAATGGAACAGTCCATTCTCGGACAAAACATCTAAACAATATAGGAAACACAAAAGCACATTTTTATTATCAGTTTTACACGAGTACAATATTTTTCCCAATGTTTGTCAACACACATTTTTCATTTCACTTCCGGCATGGTAGTTTTAGTAACTTACGTTCGGTATTTTTCTAGTATGCATCAACGTGTGAATGTAAAGTGGATTTTAGTGACAGATAGCCTAAGACATACGTGTTTGACTGATTAGGAGAATCAAGGAATAATCAAAAAGATACAAAGCTATGTAGAGCGAGTTATATCTGATTCTATTCCAGAGGCTCCTGAAGAGCTTACAACCAGAGGTTCCAAAAGAACCCTTTCCAATGGCTCTTACGAAATCTAAACATAAAGTCTATATGAACGATACAAAACCAGTATGCCGTTACATGATGGCCCAAGATATCAGTTCAAAGTACCATATGCTACACCACCACTAACGCTACTCTTAGGCCAAGCAAGAGCCAGCGGTTAGGAAGACCTAGGGATGGCAATGGGTAGGGTAGGGTACGGGGATCAAAATACCGTACCCATACCTTTTTACATTTTTCATCCCCGTACCCGTCCCCGTACCCGTAATTAGATAATGGAGATTCCCCGTACCCGTACCCGTACCCTTTGGGGATTACGTTTCCATACCCGTACCCGTACCCGTTAACAATTATGTATTAAATTAAATTTTTTTTTAAATACGAAATACAATTATATAAAAGTATGAAATTAAAATCAAATACCAAAATAAATAAGTTTCATACTTCAATCCAATAAAAATAAATACAAGTCTTGGTTAAAACATAACAATACCGGTAAATTTTATTAAGAGAATAAAAATATATAATAAAAAGGAAGGTCCATTAAATGTTTATTAAGAGAATTACAAATTTTTTTACATAAATATTTATTTATAAATTATATATAAATATATATAATAATAAATTATATAATTATATATAATAATATTTTCATCCTTAATGGGTGGGGATGGGGACGAATATCAAAATACCATACCCGCCCCGTACCCGATTTAAGAATCCGAATACTAAGGATCCCCATCCCCGTTACCCGTTTATACCCGTATATCTTCCCCGTTAGGGTCGAATACCCGTGGGTACCCTACCCGCTGGGGATTATTGCCATCCCTAGGAAGACCCTCATGTAACCACAGAAGACAATGATCAAACGTCCTCATCTAATGAGGAGGAAGCTTAATTACTATGTTTGGCACGCTCAAATCCGCAGAGACTGGTCAAGTGGTCAACAGTCTCTTTTGCGGATGAATGTGGGCGTGCCAGCACCGTGGGGTGCAATTGTGCAAATAAGCTTTGACGCACGTAAACTTGACTTCTTATCAAGCTGTGGACGAGGAGAGCACCAACTTACTGGAATTTTGTTTTCGCCTAGACATGAATCTTGCATGCTTTTATGATCTCTTGTAAACCCACTAAATCAATGAGCGTGTAAGCAGAGAAATCACTAGTGAAGGAGAAAACACTAGGCATTATGCTAAAACGAGTTCTTAGATTCGCCGATTTAGCATGCGGCGGTAAGCAAAAGCTACCAAGAGATGGCTTAGGTCAAGGTGGCGAAGAAGCCTAGTGTAAGAGCCGTTGTTTGTAAGTTGTGTGTGTGTGCGTGCTTGTTTGCTAGAGTTTTGGCAGTTCCTTGTCATACAAGGATTATAGGATTTTGCTTCCTAATTGAGTTATGTTATCTTAATTGCACATTGTATCTCCTACAACACGGCCGGTTAGTGCGAAGCTCTGACCTAAGCCATAAGATATACATAACTTGAGCCTCTGGCATTGACTCATGATAGCGCTTGATAAAAATAGTAGTAGTAAAAATAAAATCATAGCAACTAACTTTTAACAGAGATTTTTTTTTTTCCTGGTGAGTGAGTAAATTACGGTGGGAAACTCGTTCATAGGCATCCAAGAAGAGGTAGAAGCAACGGAAGGCCCTCGTATTTTCCGGGACAAAAATACTCAACCTGTAAGCTATAGATACATAGACCTATTGGTCATATCAACCCGGGAGCAAGCGTTTCTTGTCTTCCAGAGAACGTTTATCTTTTTTTGTCTTCCAGATAATTATTATTATTAATATAGAATTATAGATCAAAAGAGAAAAAAGATATGGCCAAGATTTCAACTCTAACCGGGATGTTTCTGGTGTTATGGCTAGCAATGTCGATCGGGACTTGGGCTACCAAGTATGCAGTAGATCTCTATTTTCATTTTGGTATATGTTTCGACTATTTTGTTCTGATCGATATTCATTAACGTATGAGTTGTTAAGTTGATGATTATGTTTATGAATTAATATAGGGACGGCAAGCCACCAACTGAGAAGGAGATGCAGGAATGGATAAATGTTCTACGTGAAGCCGAGGTTGCTCTTGAAGCTGACAACTTCCAAACAGCTAGTGCCAGGGTTGCAGAACTTGTTGCTAGGTTAGACAATACCAATTTACCTGACCATGAGAAACTTGCCAAGTTCGTAGAAATGCTGAAGATAGTTGAGCAGGCAGTCGACGAAGATAACAAGGCCAAAGCTATAGCTCTCATTACCGCAATTGGAGCGAGTTTCGAACAGCAATACGGGAATGCGCAAGGAGGAGGAGATAAGAAGAGGGAGTTACTCGGAGATGAAGTCCCGCAGAGCAAAATCATGGAGGTTATGGGCTATTTACGAGAAGCCTCCAGAGCTATTGAACAAGTTCAATATGCCAGAGCTCAAGAGGTTATGAACACCGTTTACCAGAATCTAAATAATGATAAGCAATTATGTAAGGAAGGGAAAGTCCTAGAATTTCTTAAGGACATCAACGATGCTGAGCAGGCTCTTAAAGAAGATTATAGAACAAAAGCTTTAGAGTCTCTCAACCAAGCCGCGGGCAATTTTGGAGTTCCCATGGTACATGAATAGCAAGCTAAGGACCGGAGAGAAATTTATTATCGAATCGAGGTTATATTATGCCAGAAGGAACCAAGAGGAATGCTGCTTTTTTCCAGGCTCCGCGTACCTTCAGTATTGTACCTTATGATCCTCCATTGCTTTCTTCTTCGTTATATATCTTTCTGATATCTAAAATTCTTGAGATGGCTTTGAGTTAATTATACTGTATATAAGTATCTGCATGCACACATGAAGGATGAGATGTGATCTGATATATACGTCGAGAGTTGTCACTCCTAAATTGCTTCAACACTGAATGTTGATCATCTTTACTTTAATTTTATTTTATTTTTCTTTGGGTGGATTGGAGGCTACTAAAAGCCATACCCAAGGAAAATTACGAAGAGCAACTAAGCAGCCGAAGCTGTGGAAGACTATATATCTGCAAAATATAAAGTTATGGAATTTCCACATCGTGTAAAGCCGTAAATTAACATACAAATATTTGAACATGCATACATTATCAGTTTGAAACTTAGAGCACTCCAACAACATCCTTATAATTTTCCCTAAAATAAAGGTAGTGATGAGAGAGCAAACTAAATTCTCTATATTTGCAATGAATAGTGAGGCAAAAAAAAAAGAAAATTATGTTTGATAACTTATGTTTCGAAAGTACATCCATTAATTAATGTAAAAAAGTTGCAAACTATTTAAAGTTTTTATTAGAGCAACTCCAACAGTTTCTCTATAACTTACGTATCATAATAAGGAAGCAAAAAGTCAATATTTTTCTAATACTCATGCTTAAACTCTAGCAGATTCCTTATTTTACAATAATCTCCAAAATCTCCATATTTCCTCACAAAATTTTGAAGATTGCTGCAAATTTAAGAAATCTGGTTTTCACTTTCCTCACGTTTCTTATTTCAAGGATAGTTACATTGAATATGTTGGAGCAAATTAAAAGAAGCTTATTTTTCTCTAAAATAGAGAAAGTTTCAAATATGAGAAAGCTGTTGGAGTTACTCTTCAAGTTTTTATACTACTTCTCACAAAATGGGAAGTCTACGATGGGGACGGAAATCCACAAGTTGTCATGATGGATTGTTTCATTTTGTATCAATAGTTCAATGTACACTAGGTCACAAAACTAACATGATCGTTGACGACTTTCGATTTTGCATATAACAGTTATTGTTATTATCATAGCTAAAAAGCTATATATATATTAAAACCTAGTTAAATATCTAGCTTTGTCTTTTTTCATGCTCCAGCATTTAACCTAAATCTGAAGTTAATTAATATTCAACATTTAGAGTTTTCTCTCCTCTCTAGCAAAGCTAGCAAAGTATAGTTGTATAGAATTCAGCAATAGCTACACAGGTATTTGGTATAAAAAGTTTTGAAAATGATTTTTGAAAACAGAAAATAAGGTTGTAATGTCAATTTTGTTTTTTTTTTTGTAATAAAATGGCTAGTGCGGCTGCCCTTAAGCCTTGATAAATTAAACTATCAAATACAAGGGGGAGGAGACGTTTAGCCTAAACCTCTGATTACAAAGATCTTAAAGATTATCAGTACCAATGAGCATGTACTCATCAACTATGCACAAATTAGCAAAGAGTGCTCTAATAACTACTCTATTTGCTTTGATATAACGGTGACATACCAGAAAGCTAACTCGACTACTGCGAAGCATGTAATGTCAATTTTGTAAATGTATTTACGTAGCTACTATTTTCCATATTTTCTCAACTAGAAGAATGAAAATGTGAAAATGTCAATTTGACTTTCTACAGCTTCTAAGTACCTTCTAGAAATTATCTAAAATACATTTTATATTAAATAATCTTTGAAAATAGTTAGCATATTTATCAATAAAACACATGCATGAGGCTAGTTTAAATAGTAGCAACTTCGTTTCAAAACAAATGGTAGCAAACTAATTTCTTCTCTATCAATTTAGACAGAGCAAATCACGGGAAACTCGTTCAAAGGCACGCGAAAAGCGGCAAACATGCAATGCTCTGATTCACAGGTGGAGAAACAATATGAAAGGCCTCTCAGATTTTCCGCAGTTGAACCACTCAACCAGTGACTTCTGAGCTATATATACATAGGTCAACTCAGAGCAAGCATTTCTTGTCTTCCAGATCGACAAGTATTCACAAAGAGCACAAGAGAATGATGGCCAAGATGTCAACTCTAATTGGGATGTTTCTGGTGCAATGGCTTGCAATTTCGGTCCGCACTTTGGCTGCCGGGTATGCAGTAGATCTATATTTTTTCATTTTAGTATTTCTCTCGACTTGTATGCTCTTATATTCATTGACGTATACGTATGTGTTGTTGAGTTGATGATCATACATGGTTATGAATTACTATTTAGGAATGAGAATAGCGCTGATAGCGGTGGCAGCAGCAGGCCACCAACTGAGGAGGAGCTCGGAGCGTGGTTGAATGTTCTAAAAGGAGCCGAGTTCGCCATCCAAAATGATAAATACCAAACAGCTTTGGCTATGGTTTCAGGAGTTGCTGCTAGGTTAAAGGCTACCGTCATGTCTGACCAGAAGGGACAAGACGAGTTGTCAAAGCTGCTGACAGAAATTGAGCATGCACTGAAGGAAAATGATAAAGACAAAGCCATAATGTTCACTGACGCAGTCGGAAGGAACTTCGAACATCAACATGGACAAACGCGAGCCAGAAAGCAAAGGCACTTGCATGAAAATGCAGACCCTCACCCAAACCCTCACCCAGACCCTCACGCAAACCCTCACCCAGACCCAGACCCTCACCCAAACCCTCACCCAAACCCTCACCCAGACCCTCACCCAAATCCTCACCCAGACCCTAACGTGCACGACGCGCAACACGATACCGTAGATACCTACGGAGACAGGCAGATGGTATCGAACCGTTTGCAAGAAGTCTTCCTGGCTATTAACGAAAATCAATTGGACAGAGCTAGACATCTTCTTCGCGGTTTTTACCGTCTTCTTAGAGATAACAGAGATTTGGTTAGTAACGAAAATGCAGTAATGTTTCTTCATGCCATTCACCAAGCTGAGCAGCATGTTAGAGAAGGTTCTGTATCACAAGCTACACAGGCTCTCGAAGGAGCTGCATCTGCTCTTGGAACTGTTACTCAGCTACAAGAAGGTGAAGTTTAATTTATCACGCATTCCAATGTTGTGGGTAATAATTAAGCAAGCTAAGGACTAGAGAACTTCCTTTTGTTCACAGAGAAATTTATTATTCAATCCAATCCTAGTTATTAATTGTTTTCCGATGAGTAATCGTAGTTACTAACTTATGAGCGAGACATTCATTTATTAAGGTTTTACGGTAAGTTCAACCGAAAACTTTTGTACATATCAAGGTGTAAGTGAATCGAGTAACTAAAATACATGGTTTGATCAAACCATTCACATACCACTATCATGCATATATACGAACGACGTCAAAAAAATTGAAATAAAAAAAAAATGGTCCAAGTGTTTCCAACAGAGGAGATGATAATCTGAGGTTGAAGAACGTACATATATGTTCTCTTATTATCAACGTCTAATTTGATCGGATCAAAAATGAATAGTATAGGAATGAATTGAGAGTCTGTAGTCTTCATTCTATCTTCGTAGTTCTAATTTTCATAACTTACACATTGGTGGTGCAAGTGTATCTTGATACATCGCTCTCAAGTTCAATACGAACAATAAGTTTTATGAAATTGAAATAATAGCTGCTTCGCCCTACCAGTTTTTTGCGCCTATATAAGGTTCTCCCAACCTGTAATCTATCTTAAAACGGAAAAAAGAGGTACTCAAACACTCGAATTTGGTTTCAAAAGGTGGAGTTTTGATATGCAACTGCCGCATCTGCTCAAACTTTTTCTGAATCTAGCATTCTAGCTAATCCCGGGGTTGCTCCTCCCATTTATTGGAAGTTTGGAACTTGCATGCGTAATTGTTCTAAAGCCATTTTACTACCTAGCCGTTTTCCTAATTTATGTATCAACATATGTATATCGATTTTAGGTCTCAAAAAAAAAATAATTATATATATATATATATGTATATCGATTTTGAAGTGTGTAGTGGATCTGATAATTGTGGCGGCTTCTACTTAGCATATAGCATATTAAGCCAAAATGTCAAGTGTAAGTTTGGAGTTTGGACTAAATCCTCAGTTAACACAGAAACCCCAAGTCTCAGCCTGCCCAATGTTCCTTATAAAACCATGAACCCAATTCCCAAACTCACTCTAATTAGTCCTCAGCTCTAGCTGAACCATCTTGAAGTGTTGAACCTTCAACATTTGGTTTACTTGTAGTTCTGTTACAGAAGGTTGGCAGAAATCCAATTGTCCTAATCAAAACTAAAAATCTAAACTAGTACTTTGCCAAGTAGCTCTTGTTTTAGAGCAGGTTCTGAATAAGTGAAGTAGAATCTCGATGCTCAGGGTCAGGACAATTTTTGCAAGCAAGATTAGAAGCAAAATACAATCAGAAATTAACTGATGACATGAGCAAGAAGTCTGCCTCAAGCCAACAACCAGTGTTTCCATCTACATCTGAACCTTGAGTAGGATTAACAATGCTGATATAGCACTTTCGATAGAGAATTTACCATTTTACCAAAAGCCAACATTTTCCCAGTTGCCAATTCTCTAGTTCCTTGCATCCACAAAAAACAGCACAATAAGCAGCAGAACATAATTGCAAAACTTGGGAATTATAGGGTCCTGAGAACAAAAGTAGCTGAAGGCAACTAGCAGCTTCTCCGACAATGGAGCAGCCGCAATGGCTGCTACCACTGCTTGGAGAAGTGCCTAGACAGCCTTGGTCACCATGCAAAGACACTCACGTCCCACAAAGACCGTTCAAATCGCTAGTGCACGCATCAGAAAATGGATATGTCACAGAGTATCGGCTTATTTGTGTCCGTCACGAACAGGTCGATCAATTCACTGGACATTGATCCAATCCGGCAACTCGTGATTTAGAACCGCCAAAGCATGACAGAACCACGAATACATGGACAACACCATCGGTTTGCCCTTTGACAATCAAAACTGCAGAGAAGCTGTCCATTTTTGCATTCAAGGTTAGAGTTCAACCAGTGATAGGCGAGATTTATAGGCCATGGTGGACATGAGGAGCCAAGACTTGGTTGTAATCGCTACCAACAGTCCAACAATAGGACTGATTGCAGGTTACTATAATGCACAAGTCCCACAAAATTTTATGATCTGGTGATCTACTCTGTTCCCACCGGTCTTGAATTCTTCCTTATGAAACTAACATACTTGGGTTCAGGGATTATGTTTTCAGGGGAACCAGCTGCAGGAGTTGCTATCCTTAGGTTTTAGGGTGTTCTTGTAATTCCTCATTGTTTCACTTGTATTTCAATAGTTCTAATGGAAATGTACCGAGTTAATCAGTCTAATTTAATTAAGGGGAAGATGAAAAATACAGACAAAAGTAATATAATGCAATAAACTCTGTAGATGCAGCAAGTGACGAAAGATTTGCAATTCTCACCTGGCAACGTAATAAAACCAGAAAATTACATAATCTGATCAATCGACACAACTGCGTTAGAAACCAATAGGGCCTTATTAAACAGAAGGGCAAACTCCCCATACCCCAAAATAGTTGGTAGTTCTCCAGATCTTAACAAGATTGGGTTGACCTCAAAACAAGCAATTGGAAGCAATCTCATCCTCAGATGAAGTTTCGGATATCCAAAGACTTTACCTCGACCATTGCCTCATCTTTGAATTCCTCCCTGAGAAACAGTAATAAGCCAGCCAAGAAAACTTCAGACCTCAGAAATGGAGAAACAAGTAATTGCCAATTTATACAAGAGAGAAACTTCCATCTGCACCATCTTCCAATTTAAAAAGAGGGGTGGCAAAGATTTGTATAAATTACCTCTTTGCCTGAGTGTCCATCGCCTCGAAAGCCTCTTTCTCAAGTTCCTGCAGTTGTGCTTTGGCTTTCTTGAGTTCTAGTTGTTCTTCATACTTTGGTAAATCTTCATAACGAATTCCAAGCCTGAAAATGCAAGGTTAGACGCTAGAAATGCTTTATGTAAGACATTTAAGTTACATAGGGCAAGTGATCAATGTTAAACAACACCGGCCGTAGAGCTGACAACATCCAAAATCAGCTTGAGAGTCAACAGCAGAGATAGGCAGCATTTCAATAAACCAAACTGCTAGAATACAATTTTTCTTCGAGTGATGACATAAAGAAAAGATATAATGGAACTTAAGAAGTTTGTTTTACATAAAAATTCATCTATCAAGTATTAACAATGAACCACCCAGCTCCATCCAACCAACATGGAGCAGTGTTGTTGCAGATGCAAGTTTTATGTATGGTACAATTAATAATTTAATGTGGTAGGATACTCTAGTACCACACAAAAGCTCATCTATCACGAATTAACAATGAACCACCAGCTGCATCAAACCAACATAGAGGAGAGTTATCCCAGATGCATGTTTTATGTGTGGTGCGATTTATCATTTCATGTGGTAACACACTCCAGTAGTACACTCACTACACGGTATAAGCACCTCAAAACTTTAAACAATACTAGAGAAAAGAGATCAAGAGCAGATACAGAAAGTCCATCCAGCAGTCACAAAATTGAAAGAGAACCTATCTCATTGTCATCTCGTGAATATTATCAGAACCAAATGCAGCTTTATGATCTCTAGGTCGCTCTCTATCTCGCTATCTGGTATCTGTGAGCTATTCCACTACCCATTACATTGGTTACTAAGTTCATGATAGCAACTTAAGTTTAGAGAATCGAGTTAGATGGAGCCACAACCAGATAACATCAGCAAACCAACTACACTGCAAGCCCAAATTCATGTAAGATCCAGACTTGGCAATGCATTACTGATTGCCAGTACATTAGTTTAGAATATTAGGTCTAGTGTAAACTAAATAAATATAAATAAATCAATAACACTAGTAGAAGCTGCAGACAGATGATGTTAATCCAGATTAATAACATGGATTCTTTCAAACTTGGTAAAAATTAGAGAAGAAAATGTCACCTACTTTTTGTTTATTTTATCAAATTCTGCCGTGAGAAGAGCCATTCCTTTGTCATCTTTCCTCAAAAGAGGTTTCTTCAGTTCCTTTTCAACTTTCTCCAGTGCATCCATCATCATACCCTCTGCACCGAGTTCATCAGTGAGACCTCTCCTGCAAAAGGAACATAAACAATTAATCAATGTAGCTATGGGCGTGTGTGTATATGCACAGAGAAAGAGAGGGGGGAGGGACACATAAATGTGTGGACATAAAATATCCCTAACTGAAAATTTACTTTTGTCCACTAGAAGTTCACAAATTCAGATCAAGGGTACACATTGATAAAGACCAAAAACTTACACAGTTTCAACAGATAATCACATCTAAAACTTAGCCAACATTTTTTAGAAATTTTTGGGCAATGGTTTAAGGAAATTGTTAAACAAAATGGACATATTAGATTAAGAAACCGGATGGTCTATATAGCAGAAAAAATTGGGGTATGAACACATAACCCATACTAATCATATGTATTGCAAGAGATCTGAAAATTTGACCAACAGAATAGCACTTACTTGATCCTGATTTCCTTCAATGTCAACAGATAAGTTCTAGCATCTGGGATATCTTTCGTACGGCTTTCGATGGTAAATGCTATACGTTGGGATTCCGAGAACAGATCCGCCCTGCAGGATACAAGATGCATTACTGACTACTTTAACATAATCAAAACACTGATTTTGGTATAATCCAAAGTCCAACCAAACAAAACCAGAACAGTTTCTCTCCCATTAATGACATACAGTAATAGTAATCTTTCCTCCTTTTCTGACATCATTAATAATATCAACAGAAGTAAAAGAGAAGCATAACATGACTAAAAAGAAGAATAAAGATATCTACAGTTCTACATTTAATTTTTTACAAAACGTGATCTATGCAGTTAGGAAATACAGAACCAGGGATCATTGTAGCCAAGTCTGGAAGCCGTAAAGTATCAATCTCACTTAGAAGACTAGTAAATGTTCCCACTAATACATAACATGCCCTAACTATATTAGATAAACAAAAGTGCCCTGACAATATCACATAAATAAAAGTTGAGCCACTGCATGTTTTTTGCTAATATGGAAAAGGTAAAGTATCAAAGACTAGAAGCTCTCTTCTATTTTGACAATCAATCTCTATGAATACTAAATACACCACAAGTGGAAACACATACAGATGCATAAAACAAGAAAAAAAGGAGAAACTAACTTCTCTCGGATAGTTTTCATGACTTTGGCATATTGAGACACTGCAGCCGGATCATTGGGGTCAATAGTGATCTTCTCTTGGCGCAGTACTCCAAGGGCGGTCTCGAACTTGTTCTTAACCTCCAGGAAGATGTTCTTCAGCATCTCTTCACCCCCGAAAACAGTATGAAACATCATCAGTAAGATTCCAATCACATCAGATTGGATGAACGAAAAATAATGAAAACTAAAAAATTTCAGCCACAAACATTTCAGCTCAGAATTTCAGAACATTAACAATGCAAACCCTACATCTAGAGAAAATGCAGATAAACAAAAGAAGAGGCGTTTCGACTCACCGTCACCCTTAAGCACCGGGCGATTCGCTTCCTTGGCAAAGTGCCGAACCGGAATGAGACGCTCCTGTTGAAGAACGACTCCATTGCTGCACAGCTGTAAAATCACCCCCAAAAAAAATTCATCAATTCCTTCGCTTCGATTTATCCACAAACCCTAAATTTACCAAATCTTTTCACACATTTCATCTCCTAATCAGATCATCAATCAAAGAACAGCTCATTGATTAAGAACTAATTGATTAATAAAACGATTTCGGAATCTGAAATGTTATGAGAGGCGGAATTGGAAATGAGGAGTGACCTGTCTGGACTTGGATAAGAGACGGGAAGAGAAGGCCATGATCGGAGCTCAGTCGTCGTCTTCTTTGGGTTTCTTAGGGTTCCGATTCGATTCGTATTGGGGGGCCTCTAATCCGACGAGAGTGAAATAGACGCCCCCCCTCCCCCAGTGAGTTTAGCTTATATGCGACGCCCCCATCTCAATACGGCGTCGTTTCACTCTCTGGTAATTTGCAATAAAAGTAGCCTTTTTTAAATAAATAAATATTGACTTTTAACAGACATGATACAACTAATAGATTGGATACTCTCTCTGGCCTTACGAGAACTCCGAAATAATCCATGGGGGAACTTTGGGCAAACAAGATGCCTTCGAATTTACTTTGTCGCTGTGTTACCCTTAACATTGGTCACAGATCCTCTTATCGATTGCAGAAGCAAGCACCAATAATCTGTGCTTATGGTGAATCTGCATTTCTGAGGTTTGGTTGGGATTTCTGTATCATCATGAGTTATCATACTACTGAGATGGCAAAAATAACATTCATGATTATGATATCATTTACTTAGTGAGTTGCTCGAAAGAGAAAACTGAAGACAGCTGGGTTCAGTAATGCAATTGATTTTACTACTAGGATTTCTGAAATATGTAATACAGGACTACCATGGAAATTTCATACACAGTTTGTTGTACATCTATTATTCTATTCAAGTTTGTCCATATACACAATCCTACATTTCTGCGGCAAAAGATTTACCGCAACCACATGTTTGTGTGGCATTTGGATTCTTGAAAGAAAAGCCTCCACCAATAAGAGCATCACTGTAGTCCAATTGCATGCCATACAAGAAGAGGAGGCTCTTTGGATCGCAAACTGCAAAAAACAAGAAAAATATGGAGTTCAATATATAAGTTTCTGGGAGGCAAAGCAAGAAGTAATATATTGTGTGACATGTATTTTCAGAGAATAGTAAGAGTGCAGCAAGTACATAACCTCACAAAGCAGTACAAAAGTCACAACACCATGCACATAAGATTATATATACTTCATATCGTCTGCTGAAAGACTTTGTTCTTTATTCATTAAGTGACAAAGTTTATTCTTTTACTAGAACACGATTAGAAAGAAACAAATATTACTGCTAAGTGCTAACAAAATATACAGAAAAACAGGCATAGATCAATGCTTTCTGAAATTAGAGGAAGGATAACCCCCAAATATTCTATCTAAATGACTAGTGATTACAGCCCTGGAATCAATAGGCATAGTAATGAGGGAGCTCAAATTCTGTAATATTGAAAGCCCAAAGTGATGCCGAAATTCTGGCCTTATCTCAAATTCTGTAGATAGTGATCTTCCTATTTGTCCTGCAAGATTGCAAATTTCACCCCCAGAAGAAAATATGAGTAACAACAGATGTAGCTAACCGGCTAAGCGCACACTTCTATACACAAAACAAACAGGAGTGCAGCTAATCTTCCAAGTGAAAGCACCTAAAAAAAATCATCGCAGAATTGCACCCTCTCTCCACTGCCCACTGCCAAGTATCAACCTAAATAGTTTGGTGAAGTTCTTCATACAGTTGAGTAACCTCATTTCAGTACTCTTATTGACCCTCTTGTTGCTCACCCAACAGTTTGCTTGAGCCCAATAATGACAACATGCTATAACGATTCCTCCTTCAGAAGTAACCTCCATGACCATTTCCCAAATAAGGCCTCATTGGGCAGTACTCAAGCTGAAACTATCACAGCACAGCAGTAAAGGGGGTTTGAAGGGGTTACATTAGTCTATAGTTTGAGTCTTACTAATATCCTAGAAGATTGAAGTTGACTGCAATCTCCCTCCCTCCCCACCCCCTAATTTGTATGCTTAAGCACCCAGTTTAACTCAATAATTTAAATAACTTTGCAGCATCTTAAGCACTTCAACTTTGTACATCCCAGTCCTTTGGTTGGCAGTCTCTGTAACATGTTCCCCACTCATAATAGAAAACCTTCTGAAACTATCGTCCATGCCTCCGTGAGTATAGATTAATCTTTTCAACACTGAAGTATTCTCAAACTCATAATAATATAAATGTTCTCTAAACACCACAGATAAAAAGGAAAAAACACATTCTATGTTGAAAAAATATATACTACATGATTATGAAGTCAGCTAGCCGCTGGAGTCATCCTAGGATAAAGTACAAATCTCAAGCACAAATCCTGAGACTTCCTCAGCAAATTGCATTGAAAATATTTCAAATGAGAAATGCCGGTTTTGGAACACAGATACATTGTCCAACTATTGACATGTTCTCACATACGTCTGAATACTAAAATCTGAAGTTGGAAAATTTACTGTCCTGTCCAAGACAAGAAAAACTATACTATATGCATGAAAATCCATCAACATGCACCCTCACTAGAACGTCCAATCATTAACCATCTACAAAACCATTAAAGCTGTTTTTTTGAAAAAACTCGAACTAGAAAGTGCAACATCACTCCAACCATAACATATAGAACCTCAGTCATCTATCACAAACAGTCCAATCTCACTTGACTAAGAGAATGAAAAAACAAGAAAGCTCACCTATCTCGAAACCATTATACTCAATAATGGAATCGTCTGGTCTAGCGTTCTCTTTGCTCTCAAAGTCCATCGTGTACGACATGCCAGAGCATCCACCCTGTTTAACACCAATTCTCAAGCACAAATCCTCATTACGCTCGGCCCTCATCTTATTAAAGTGCTTCAATGCATTCTCCGTAACCGAAATTGCAGGTGCAATGCCCTCGGATTTCGGTGCAGCTGAAACACAAATCGATTCTAACCATCAACCAAAATAATTCACCCAAAAAAAATGAAATGAAATTCGTAGTTATTCGACTTAATTAAAAAAAAAAAAAAAACTCTAGACCTAAAATTTCCGCATACAGATTTCAATTTCCAGCTAAGAATACAAAATCAAAATCAAATGGCAGCGAATTGATTACATAAACAAAAGAGAGAGAGCTGACCGGAAGTGGAAACGGATCGAATTGAGATGCGTCTTCCACGGCTGAGACTTGTGGATGAGAATCGGAAAGAGACTGAATTCCGAGCTGAAGACGACGACGATGCCGACGGGCTCGTCGCCGGCAGACGAAGAAGAGAGGAGGGGCAGTGCGTTGTTATTGCAGAGAACGCCATCATTTTTTTCAGCGAATGATTTTTCGTGTGAATCTCAAGCTTTTGTATTTTGTGGCCTCCAGGCCATTTTATGTGGGGAAGATCTGAGCCGTTGATTCTCACAGTTCGAGTCCACAGACGGTCCAGGTAGACTGGCCTGGGTCTTCTTTCTTTTTTTTTGTATATTTTATTATTATTCGTGCAATTTTGTGTTTGTATATTTGTTTTTGTCTTAGTTTTAAGCCTCATCAGTTCTGAAGCTCGTTGCCGTCGTCTTGCTCGTTGCTCATCATCCCTCTCACTCTTGCGGCAATTGTAAGTATTTTCTTCATGAACTTAACTAGGGAGAAACGTTTAGCGTGTAGAGTTGTACGAATGTTAGTGTTAGATTGATATGATCTTTGCTTCTGCATAAATTCAAACTAACAATTTCCGATTACATGTTGTTGGGATATAAATAAATGTTGAAGAAACCCGCAATGTTCTACCTTAGCCGAATTGAGCACTCTTTGCGTCTGCCTCCTTCTCTGCTTAGCCATCGTCTAAAAGATGCTGTCAAGGGAGAGCTTGAAAATCTTTTCTTAGATAAGGTCTGCACTGCGCTTAATGTATATTCTCAAATTAATCGGAGTTTGAGTTATGCCCTTTATTACGCATTCACACTTTTTTCTTTGATAGGTGATCTCGAATTTGGGACTTTGCATTTCTGTCTATGATATCGAATCCATTAAGGATCACTTCATCTTACCAAACGATGGGCACCCAACGCTAACGGTATGTATATTTACCTAGTTTTGGTCATATGCCATTTTGGTTGATTCTGAGGTCTATCTCTGTAGTCTGAGACAGCAGTTTGCTGTTTCTGTTATTTCATTATTTGTGCTTTATAATTATTTAGGACAGCGGGTTTATTACTTAGTGTCTTCTGAAAACAAAAATAAGAAAAGAACAGAGGAAAAAGATATGCTTTGTCTACTGTTTTCAAGAATCGTAATTCATGGAACAAGTTGGTAATATGTTCTGGTATGTTTGCAGGTGGTGTTCACAATGATTATGTTTCGTCCATTTGAGGGAGAGATAATTACTGCAAAAGTCATAGAGTCTACTGCCGATGGTTTACGTTGTAAGTCTTCTATCAAACCGACTGCTCGAGTTTATTCTTCTGTGTCTCTCTGGTCCAAGCAATTCACACTAAACATGCAATTCAGTGCTGCATGTCCATTGATCCACTTCTGATAATAAATAAATTTTAATTGTCCAGTATCTGTTCTTGAATCTGCAAATGCTGCACTGAGGCATGTATAGCGAGAATTACGTGTACTGAAGAGACACTGATATGATCAATTTATTTTCAGTCGTCTGATTTTGAATTTGCAATTGGCAGTGTCACTGGGATTTTTTGATGATATTTACATACCAAATCATCGTTTTCCTATTCCGTGCCACAAGAAGGGCGACTCAAAAAAGTACGTGCCCTTCCTTCTATGTTGGTCTGATTGATATACCTATAAGAGGTTTGGATGCTGGATACATTCTTATATTATATTTGGTTCATTCTTTGAACAATTTTTGTTTTATTTTTCTGTTTTTACTTCTAACATTATATTAGGACTGCAGGAATGTTGTCTTATGGTACTGGAAGCCTTTTGACGATGAGCTTCCAATTTATTTGAAGGACCAGGTTCATATCTATGTTTTGATCCATTCATATACATGCTTCATTTTGTGGAGTGCAAGTGTACACTGACATATAGTTTTGAACTGACAGATACGGTTCCAGGTTGAAAGTGTGAACTATCCTAAAATTCCAATTGAGCAGCCAGAAAACTCAAAACCATTTGCCCCAATGGAGGTTAAAGTAAGTTCATGCTTTGAACCTTATCATATGACTCGTCACTGAATATCTAGCTGTAATTTCCTAATGACTAGTACTCTACCTTTCTCAAGTGAACTTTGTATACATGCTGCTTCTTGAAATATTTTTCTTTGAAAAAAAAAATTCTTACTTTCATGTGGAGAATCACTATGAAAAATTAATTTAATGTTTCAATGAAAGACTCGAGGGAAAAAAAATCAGCATTGCTTTTTCTTGACTGCAGTCTCTCTAATAATTGATTGTCTGGAAAAACATCACACTTGCCACTAGGAGGTTGAGTCACTAGTATGCCATCTATGCCATGACCTCCTATTGGATGTTTTCCTGAGGTGGTCTGCCATTGTTACATGCTCTTTTTTATTTGACTAAAGACACTCAGTTCGGCAAGGATACCCAGCTAATATTTCAATGGAAGTAGATTTTTGTTTTGTTTTTTTTATCAAATGGGAATAGAACTTGATCCATTTCTTGTATGGTTATAATCTGTTCTTTTACGAGGATGAAAAAATGAAATCATAGTCTTAGTTGTTTCCTCTCACCTCTGTTATTTGCTGAAAACTTTGATCTTATTAGTTTTAGTTATTCTATATTTCAGACTTTACTGTTTTTAAAGGTTCTAGGGTGAACAAAAGAGGTACTTCTGTATGTCCATTTATTTTTATTACCTCTATAGGGTTTAGATTATTGACTTTCGTTTATTTATCTATTAGCTTAATGCTTTTGTTTTATACTTAACGAAAATTAGTGTTTGTTTGCTGTCACTTTATGAATTTATGAATCGGATTTCGCTTATAAAAGAACTGGTGGATAAATGACATGCGGTGCAGTAAATTCTTTGTACTGCCTCTAGAATTTCTTTTTGTGCTTGCCAGTTGCCATGCATTTCCTCTGTGTTAATAAACTTCAATAGTTCCACTATTATACTTGAATTCTAATTAATCGTTGCAAGTTCATTGACCGAAATTGATGGTTAGGAAGTTTGCCCGGTGTAATTTAATGTTTCAGATATAATGTATAATGGTTGGTTGTTCATGTGATTCCGGCATTCAGCACATTGTTTAGCTCCCGAGCATATGATTCATTCTCTTGCTTATCTATTTTGGATATCTTGGGTTTTTGTTTTTAAATTAATTTATTTGCTTGGTGTTGTGAAGGAGTTCATGATCCAAAGAATGGAATTTTGCAATTTTTCAAAACTTGAAAATATGATTTTAGTCTATTACTTACAAATCCAGGAAGTTCTGTTTGAATCAAACACTTCTGGATAAAAGACTAATGCTAAGTAAATTATTTTGCAACTAAAGTACTCCTCAGATGTTATTGGAAAAGGTGTACGTTGTGGTGATGTTGATATCTGATTGGCCATAATCAAATTTTACCTTTTCTGTTTCTTCTGGTGTAACCAGTTAACGACAATGTCTTGCGGCACCTGTTTTGTATGTGTGTGTGTGTATTAAGCACTGGATTCTTGTGTTCTATGTTACATATCTCAGGATTAGACGGGGCCATGAAATGTCCATCTCATTTGATAATTTACTATTGATTTTATAGGCTATGTGATTCAAGTATTGTCACTGTTCTAGATTCTGTCTATATCAGGGCCACATAAATGTTGAAGTTTATATCCATCTTTAATATGCCATTGAATTGGGTTTTTATAAAAGGTTTGTGCTTTGAGTTCGTTTATCTTTCTGAAAGTAAAGCTGGTCAACCTTTTGGACAGTATTACATGATATTCATTTATTTAACCTGATGCTACAAGTATGTTTCCTTTGCAGGGGTCAATTGATTTTGATGGTTTAGGTCCTGTTCAGTGGTGGCAAGATGTCGATGAAGAAGCTTAGGCTCACATTCTCTTTAGCAAAGGCGAGCTACTTGAATCTCAGTTTCTTGTAATTGTGCTTGAAGGCAAGTAGACAAAATTGATAGAGTATGTTAATTGTTAAATGTGGATGGAAGTTAAAATCATTAAGGTTCTAATTCGAGGGGAGACTTATTTTTGGTTACAAGCTTTGCATTGTCTCACTTAGACACAAAAGTTTACCAACTTTAGGCTACTGTGACAGCTTCTGGACACTAGCTAGTTGAAGCATTGAGTTTCTAATATCCTTAATTTCAATTGAGAAAATGTAAATCAACACATTACCTTGTCAATGGATCTGTAACGTAACTAACAGTTCAGGCAAACAAAAGAAACATGTTTCTGTAACTTGTTCTATGTATATTTCGTATATAATTCCGTGGAAACTTGATCACTATCTTGGCATATTTCGTGGAAATTATATTTCGTATATAATTTTGTACATCAAAAATAGAGAACTTATTACACTCGGACATATAGAATGGTAGTTGTATACACATGAGATGGGCAACACACAAGCTTCCATTCATAAGAACGAAAAATTATAAGAATGTTCAGATTAAAATTAGTGAAGATCGTCAACAATTACTTAGCATGCACACCCCCCTCTTTGCTCTGCTTCTGAAACAGTTTCTGATATACCTTTGAAGTAACTGGGGAAACTGTTAAATTAGATGGGTTACAAATGATTCAGATAAAGATCGAAAAACAATAAAGGTTAAAAATGATGGATAAACTGGCTAAGATAGTTGTTGCAAAAGTGTGAATGGAAATAAATACTGAGCTATATGGAGCAACATAGTTAGTGTTTTTTCATGAATTTTTCATTCTGTTGTCTAGATATAAAAGAAAATAAAAGTTTTTGAATCATTTATAGTGGACTCACATGTCTTGTTCATGTTCATGGGTGAGTCCTGTTTTTGCTACACAGAGAAATGCTTCGTCGACGTTATAGTCCTCTTTTGCTGATGTCTCAAAGTACGGTATGTTTCCCTTGGCGGCACACCATTCTTGGGCTCTCCTCTCAGAAACCTGCACAATTTGTGTTACTGCTTTAAATTCTAGTCCAAGAGTAGACCTTAGACCCTTGAAATATTCAGGAATGCATTTTTATGTGTGTCCATACCGCTCTGCTGTTTCCGCCATCTATATCAATTTTGTTGCCCAGTAGTATAAATGGAAATGCCTCAGTATCAGCTGGATCTGCCTGCTAACCGATAATGACATAATGTCAGTAATTAGAACTTCAGATAATCAGGATAACTTTACAAGCTAGATTGTGCAGAAGAGGAAAAATTTAACAGACCTGTTTGAGAAACTCTTCATGCCAGTTCTGAAGTGTTTCAAATGATTTTAGAACATTCACATCATAAACAAGAACACAGCAATCTGCTCCCCGATAAAATGCCGCCCCGAGACTATGAAACCTTTCTTGCCCTGCTGTGTCCCAAATCTGTCAAATACAAAAGAACAGTGTGGCAAAGAGAACTACTATTAATTGATGTTTCAGGTGTATTTATAGAGTACGTATCTCTAGTAAATGCTTTAATCACTCACTTGCAAAGTCACCAATTTGTCATCAATTTGAAGCTCCTTTGTCACAAAATCAGCACCAATTGTAGCTTTGTATTGTCGAATGAACTTCTTATATACATATCTAAACATTCAGTTAATGATCCACAGAGCTACACAGCACATAAATTTGGGTTCTGATTGATCACAGTAAATTCAAATTACATTTGATTAAGTTTGCATTACTCAAAATGGAGCCAGTTCATTGGTTTCAGTTGAAGTCTTGCACGGTTAAGTCTCTCGAGAATCTTATTACCAACATACATGACATGAATACAAGCTATCAGGAATTATAAACTAAATTAACCCAAACCCTATAGAAAATAAACCACATCCACTGCATCCCTATAGAAAATATGCCCAAACACTTGAACAATGTGGATACGAAAATTGCAGGTTTTGAAGTTAAATGGTAATCAAGCTAGACTTTATGCATTGAAATTCACTAATACAGCAAATGAAAGCCTCATTACCGTGACAGCTTCAATATAAACATCCCCATTTTCCCCTCAACACGTTATCACCTATTCAATCATCTTTAGTTCTCTACGTTAAAGACCCTTCCCTAACCTTCAACCATCTACATTAGTGCAACCAACAGATAAATGGAAGATCAGATCGATGTCAAAACTCGAATAGATTAATCAAACTACAAATTCAGAGACAACTGCCCAATGCTATGAGTTACAGTTTTTGCTTGTAGCAATGTAAATCAAAGGATACTGATTCATCAAAGAAGTCTTTCCCACCCTGAAAGCCACACAAAACAAGAAGAAATATACACAGATCATACATCTCATCAACCAATATGTCTGCAATATTCATTCTAGAAACAGGAAGAAACCCCCATTACATCAAGGAGAAGAAGAACAGAAAAAGAAAGATTAACAAATATGACATACCCACTATCTCCGAGGACGATGACCTTAAGCAAAGTTCTTCGTTTCATAGAGCTGTCCATAATGCTCTCTACTACTCAATACACAAAGAAGATGGTAGAAAAGGTTCAAACTCCAAATTTGAACTTTGTATCCTTGGAATCCTACACAGAAAGATATCCTGGAAACTAGGAAAGTAGAAATGATCACAAATAATGAAAAGGGTAGAGTATTTCCAATGTGGATACAGATTCTTCTTGATCTTTCTGGCTCAACCAGAGTGCCTTTTGGTTGTGATATTATTGCTCTCTTTTTCTCCTTGCTGTGTTTGAATGATACAAAGCAGAAGACATGTGATCTTTGCCAACCAAAACCAACGTTACCCGCCAGCTGAGCTCTTTTTTTAAATAAATGTCCCAAATTATTGATATGTGATTTTATACAAATTGGTTAGTTGACTATTAATTTGCTAGCTAAGATTCTAAGCCAGTCGTGCTTGTAACATTTTTTGCTTTGCTCCCAATCAAGTCCTCTCGATCTGTTCGTTTTATTGATTCACAGGCAGGACAGTTTTCATTTTTTAATCATAAACCCTTAAAGAACTTCATTGTTATTTCTTGAGGATACAATATTGGTTGACAGTTAAGAAGAACAATAAACTGGTCTTCTAGCAGCAGATCATCATCCTCTGATTGGAAATATGGAAGCTCGTCGTGTCAAAGACGAATATCGTCTGAGGATTGACAGAGCAAATCTAGCGAACCTGCCCCTTGCCCCATCAGGATCCAGCTTTACGAAGCAGGAATGTGACAACAACATGAACAAAATCAATTAGCAAATTCCGATAAACTTACCATCAAGGAGTAAAATATCCATTATATCCTCGATATTTCTTTGAAATTTCCTTTTTTTACAAGTACTAATATTAATTTTCATATCTTTCTGATATTATATATTTAGTCTATTTTTGATCAAATATATAATTTTTATATATATTTTGGTAAAATTTTTATCGATATTCGATATTTTCTCGATATATCCATCGAGATTTCTTTTTTCCAAACCAACAATATTTTCATAATTGTCAATATTTTAGTCATTGCTTACCATACATCAATATATCGATACATCGATAGTCGGAAGACCGTTTAGAGACTATGCTGAACTAGTTAACCACTAAATATAGCCATTTTATTAGCGCAAATGTGAAGTTAACATACTTCAGGGACCAATAGTAATGTGAACATACAAGTACCTGATATCTGAATTGACATAATCCTAATTTCCCAAATTACATGTAGCACTAAGCCCTTTCCTCCTAAATAAGATCATTCTGTACCAAAAGTGACAGATCCAACCAGCTGACCATTACAACTATTCATGTGTGAGTCTATCTTAACATGTTACACGACTTTTGGTTTGAGGTTTTTTTTTTTTTTTTTTTTGTACTAGAATTTTGGCGTTGAGTTTCTCGACCCTTTGCCTTAGGATCAATTCATTTCATTATAGTAGTTCTGAACAAGTTCATGGATAACAAGTCTTGACGGTTTTTAGCCGTCATGGATGTGAATTTTTTTTGTGATTGTAACATTCATCAAGCATGCCATGTATTAGAGTACAACTATTTATCTTAGAGGCGGCTCCAAGTTATTGTGAAAGGATCAGACCAAAGACTAATCTGGTCTCTCAAGTGCATGCTTGGAAGGAAATCTAAAGTTGAACCAACAATTTCTCTCAAAAAACGTATAAAAACTACTTCAAATCTGTAACTCATTATAAGACTTCATCTAGGTCAAGTGCAACTAGTTCTTTGCACTTTCCTCATCATTTCACTCCCAATCCGTGACATAGTAAATATCCAAAGGTCTTGCTAGTGATTATGTTGATGTTTATCGTGACCCCATTGGATACTGACTCTTGCCTCCTTTTGGCTAAACCCCTAGCTAGCAGTAGTGGGAAAATTGAGCATATCTAACTCAAGTTGATCATTTTGGTTTTAGATTCAATTTGCGTATACATTAAATTGACTATATCATACAGTAGCCATGCATGTTCATCTGGTCACCAACTAGCTAAGAAATTCATGTTCAACTACCATCGAATGTAAATCCAGTAGCAGAGAGAACTATTTTTAAGTAGATCGAGTTGTTTTGTTCTTAACCCTTATACGATGTAAACCTAAAGTTTTATAATGAAATCTAAAGTTGATGGAGCAAAGTTTATTTGTTCAGACCAGGTGAGCACTACTATATATCATATATTATGCCAATTTGAACAGACATTGGAAAAGCACACATCCCAAATTCCCAATGGTTCTTACTCGGGGAATTTTGGATGGCACCAGCCAGGCAGCCACCAGGGAACCTACAGAGAAGCCAAAAATAAAAAGGTTTAAATTAAACAAAAAAAAGGAGGATTATTTTGGCAAAATTGAAAAATCTCATATGAGAATAAAGACATGAACACTCGAGAAAGAATAAGACTGCCTAACATATCATGACCATACAATTTGGCCACAAAACAACATAAATCCTACATACCTGAGTAACCTGACCCTCACAGTTGCCACCAGAAACTAGCATGGAACAAGAATTTTCCTCCCAACAATTGACCAAACTAGCTGCATACTTTAAATTAGTCCCTGTCGTTTCAAATCAGTATATGTCTTCTTATTGTAGACGTTACCCTCTCTGTCTTCATACTCTTCTTCAAGTTCAGGGCGCCACCTTTTCACCCCTTGCCGTGCTTGTATTCCCTTCCACAATTCTTGTGCTTCCTCAATTGATGTGATCTCATTGAAGTTCTTGGTGTTTGGTATGCCAAGGCAACGCATTCCATGCTGATGGCGCCCTTCCTTAAAGTGCCTCTCGAATTCTCTACGCCCCTGGTAACTCTGATTCCCACATATCTCACACTTGAATTCCTGACCTAGGCCATGAAGCTTGTACAGCCAGTAAGGTATTGGCTTCCCATCCACACCCATTGGCAGTTTGAGTGGATTATATGTCTGCTGCTCATCGTCATCGCTTTCGGTATCATCATCAGCCTGTGTCTCTTCATCCTCACGTTCTGCTGCGATTTCTTCATATGTCAAAACCTGTTTCTTAACAATGTTGTCTTTCGTTCGTGCAATAACCTCACTCAGTAACTCACTTAGTTTTTTCAACTTAGCTTCCATGAAAGCTATTTCTTTTAACATGCCAACTTGATGCGGAGCTCCATTACAACGTGACCCTTTAGCAAAATGTTTCTTGTCCACCTTTACCAGAGGTGTGTCCTTAGTAAGTAAGAGCCTCTCTGCTCGTTGCTGAATGGTTCCTCCTATCTTCAGTCCCAATGAAGCCAATGCCTCCTTTAGCTTTTCAGCACCCAATTCTACCAGTTCTTCTACTGTACTGAAATACTCAAGATCAATAACAGTCTGCTGATCTCGAACATGTTCACTAGTGTGAATCATCGCAATTTCCCATTCTTCTTCAAATTCAGCTTCAACCTTTGCGAATATCTTATCAAGATCCTGCAACGGTTCTGTTCGGTGGAAGAAAGATACCAGATACTGAACTAGGGTTTCAACATATTCCCTATACTGCCTTGTAGACTTGAGCTTCCGAGGAGTCTTATGTAGTTGTGAGAAAACATCAAGGTAAGCATGGTACTCGATCGGCTCTCCAAATTTAGAATTGATATACTGATTGTAGAGTTCATGTAAATCTAGGTATCGTCCATAAGCTTCTTCTCCGCTAAACTCAACTTGAGGCTCCACCTTATGTTCCTCATTAGCACCAACAACTAGTGCAGCTGGATGTCTCCTATGGTACTCACGGATCTCTTCTGCTCTCTCAATGACCATTGCCTCAATGTGGGTGTCAGTTTGGCCTTCAAGAGCCGCGTACTCGTCCTTCATCGCATTATCTTTATCTTCATAGATTAGAATGAGTCTTAGTGTGATGGAGCAGATGGTGTCGATCATGAGGCGGATACGGTGGCTCTGAGCCAAGCGTTCTTTTCTTCTCGTCGGCTGGTTTTGTAAGTCCTTCATTATCAGACGCTCCAACCGCTCCACCTCCATGTGAGCGCCAAGCGCCAAATCCAGTAGCGTCGACGACATCTTCTTCTTCTTCTGCCTCCCTTGTGTTGCAGTACGTTTCGTTAGGGTTTTGGTTTCTCTCTACTCGACCTCTTCTTTTTTATCTCAAGGAAAAAAAACACAAAAAAGAAACAAAACAAAACCGCCAAACACATTAAAAACCTAATCCTTATATATGATGAAGGATAAAGTGTAGAGACAAAGAGATAGCAAGAGAATCATCGTCTTATTCATTGATAGGAGCCCTTTATATAGGGAATTACACAATACCAATATGGTAAGGATATGAATACATAGATCTAGTCTAACTACATATCCTATTGGCATAAGACCAAGGCACACATAGAGAATATCCTAGAACACTCCCCCTTGTGCCGCGCGCTGATATGCCGATGGTGCTGATCTGTTGCCTCGTCAAAACCTCGTCAAGTCACAAAACCCTGTGGGAGAAAACTGAACCTTGATCGTAGGAGAAAAGAGTACAACGCACCATTCACATTTGATAGTGACATGTATGTATGT
>NC_020491.1:11928194-11929274 GCF_000184155.1 Fragaria vesca subsp. vesca
CCACACAAAAAACTCTCACGTAGATGAGACGCAACTGCCCATATAAAAATTTTGAGACATTTACCTTCCGACGATAGGGCTCCCCATAGGGAATAATAACGGTAAATAGTAGACACGTTGTGATTCCGATGACTAAAATTTACAAACCAAAATTCGACCGTCTGATATGATCATTATGATGAAAGATGTCTATGGTAAAAAATTCAATTGGATTGGACGACGTTAAGGGCTCGATCAAAACGGTCAACTCTAATCTGAAATAAGAAAACTGCATTTTAAAACCCTAAACGGACTCGGATGGCCAAAAAGGCCCATACATCATGGCAATAGCAATAAGTTTGACTCGTAGGGCCGTTACGCTTCCAGAAAGGTATCACAATAGTCAATCGGACACCAAAAACCAAATCTGCAGCATAGTGAATAATAAGGGTAAATTGCATTGACCGCAACTATCGACACGGAGACTTTACCGGAATACCGTGATTTTTTAACTGTAGACGTATTTCACCATTCTGGTCATATCTTATTTCACGACTTTTTTGCGTTTGAAGGTTCTACGTATAGTTTTTTTTTCCCAGATGAGTTGTTGTCCAGATCTGCAAATATAAGACACTTTAGCCGACGAAATTATATTTTTCGTCGGCTAAACTTTTAAAAATTTCGTCGGCTAAAGTTCACAGACTATAGCCGACGAAAAAAATTATTCAGACGACGAAATTTTAATTTCGTCGGCTAAAGTTGACCATAGCCGACAAAAATTTTTAATTAGCCAACGAAGGGAAATAATTCGTCGGCCTGGTTTTTTTATTTTCGTCGGCTAAAGTCTTTCTTTTGGTAGTGACTTTTTCCTCATATCTCTCTTTCTCAAACCTTTTGGATCTGTCAAAAGCATAAAGCTTCTCACTTTCCGACTCCTCTGTCTCCTAACTAGACAGTTTGAGGTTCAGTAACCGCAACCCCCAAACCGGACGGGGTGGGCAATTTCAAAAATTGGTTCAATTGGGAGGTCAAATTTGCGTGCGGTGCTATTTAGCATTGGGTTCGTGATGCTTTGCTCTTTCTGAATGAGTCCAATTAGGG
>NC_020491.1:11929294-11930381 GCF_000184155.1 Fragaria vesca subsp. vesca
ATTCTTTACTAATCACGGAAGTTTCAACAACTTAGCATGTCAATGCTTTTTAACATGTCTTTAAATGTGGCATTGGGCAATGATTAACTAAATCATGCCGTATTGTCCTCAAATGATCTTTTACACTTAGATCTTGAGGAGAAGGTCGCTTGTGAACTCAAAACATAAGTTCGTGCAGGAAATCAGATTTCCGCGCAGCATGACCTTCAATTACTAGAACAGTCGTAACTTCCTCTAGGAAATACATATGAACAAACCGTAAACGGTTTTGGAAACTAGACTCAATTAGCTTTCCAACCGTATATTACACACATTCTGGTTCATCAGGAGATGTTCACAAAATCCCGTCGAAGTTGACTGTTTTGCCAAAATCAGATTCTCAGACAGATTCGTCCTACTTTACGAAAAAGGCCATAACTCACTCAATATGATAGGTATGATCAAATGGTTGGTGTCCCTGGAAAGTAGACACATAGACCTTTCCAATGGTACCAATTTCACCATTTTTCAGTGAGTGAGATTTCCTGTAGGTCCCGTGGAAGTTAACCTACGAAACTTGGCAGATTCTGATTTCACTTTTGATGTGTCTTTCTTATGTAGGGATAGAATAAGCCTCAACTTTTCATACCATTAAGTATTGAAAAAGGAGTTACTGCCATTACATTGGCATTGCGTGGGCGCATAGCTACACTTAATTAGCTTTACAACTTTTCATAGCGAATGAGATGTCAAGTCTTTCGTATTGTGTTGAGTACATTGCTGCGTCTTATTATACTTAGATGGGAACTCCATCTCTTAACACATATTTGTCATCTTGCTTTAGACAAAACAACGGATCTCTCTTTAGAGCAAAGACCTTGACTAATCATGGGAGTATATGTAGGCCTCACTAGTTATAGAGCGCCTAAGCCGATTGATGGAAAATCATCATCAATACAGTCATCGAGTGCCTTATCGAGACCATGTCTTCCCAAGATCTTTTTCTTCGGATGTTGATACATATTGGCATCTCTTGATCCATCAAGAGTCCATGTAAATCCGGAATGAACACGCAAATGCATAATTCACCATATCCCTTCCAAATCAA
>NC_020491.1:11930481-11939568 GCF_000184155.1 Fragaria vesca subsp. vesca
CGTCGGACTAAAGAAAGTTTAAAGTCGTCGGCTAAAGTCACAGACTTTAGCCGACGAAAAAAAAATTCTTTAGCCGACGAAATTTTAATTTCGTCGGCTAAAGTTGACTATAGCCGACGAAAATATAATTTAGCCGACGAAGGAAAATTTCGTCGGCTAAAGTGTACTTTAGCCGACGAAAAATTGTTTCGTCGGCCTGTTTTTTTTTTTTCGTCGGCTAAAGTCTTTCTTCTGGTAGTGTATAGATCAATTCTGCAAATTTTTAGCCAATTTGGTGATCGTTAAGGTGTCGAACAAGATTAAATCAATGAACGAACCAAATCTGCCAAACTTGAACCATTCATGCTTATAATTATAAATCGTAGTTTTGAATGCCTTAACGATCACCAAAATTTCTAAAAATTTACATAAATGATCTACTCATATATAACTACATATTGAACGGTGAAGATGTGATTTTGTAATCGAAAAGTTGGTGTAATCCTCCATCCCTCATATATGTCAAAAAAAGGGATCCCTTAATGGAAGGGCCCTGTATATATATAAAACAGGTTTTCTGATCTGAAGCAAAAAAAGTATGCTAGTTGTCAAACCTAACTAGATTCGTGTAGTACAAACCAACTAATTATTCATACAATGATACAAGCAGTCCACAATACGTACACCTGAACATGTTGTGGTTCTAGTCTTCAGATTGTAGCTAGGACCGCTAGGTTGTGAAATTTGTGCCCCTTAATCAAGTATCGATCAAACATGTCATATTCACCTTTTTATTAAGGCATTCAAATTAGATTTAATCAATGAATGAACATAATTCTGTCGAACTTGAACCGTTTATGTTTATAACAGAAAAATGCAGTTTTGAGTGCCTTAGTGATAACCAAATTGGTTAAAATTTTGTAGAGATGATCTATACATTAGTATCTAAAGGCTAGATGGTGGAGATGTGAAAATTCGATCAAAAAGTGAGTTTAAAGTGAAAATCCGCATTGTAAGAATAAATAAAGACATCATTACCTGAGAAAGATATATATATCAAATACTGTGGTTGATCTCAGGAGGCTTCCTAATAGTGATCAAACTCAACTCGATCAATATCACGACCCAAATAGATGTTCTAATACGATATCTCATCAATAGTGATTTTCAAATCCCCATTTAGTACTAATTTAAACCCCTCATTCCCATTCCAATGACAATCTTTTTCATCAGCCCATTCCAATATAAGGTAACATTTTTTATGCCCAAATGCACAAATCTTTACTAAAGTCTTAATAAACCATATTATTTTTAGAGAATGACAAACTATTACCCCAAACATTAGAAAAACACAAGAAACCCATATTTCAAAAGATTTAAACAAATAAGGACTTGAGCACAGGCCCAAAACCAATAGTAACATGCCTGACCTGAATTTTAACTATACAATGACCAAAATGTTAATTTATGAAACAAAAATTACGAACCTCTGCCATTATGTCTTTGTTTATTAGATCTGATACTCTCTCTCTCTCTCTCNCTCTNNTCTCAACTACTACTACTACTACTACTACTACTTACTACTACTACTACTACTTACTACTACTACTAACGTAACCTACTAACTTAACTTAACGTAACGTTAACTTAACGTTAACTTACGTAACTAACGTAACTAACGTAACTTAAACTTAACTAAACTTAAACGTTACGTTAAAACTTAACGTTAACTAAACGTTAATTAATTAACGTAAACGAACGTAACGTAACTAAACCTAAACTAAACCTAACAAAACGTAAACGAAACGTAAACCTAAAGTAAACCTAACGTTAAACGTAATAAACGTAAACGTAAACGTAACGTAACGTACGTAACACGTACGTAACCGAACCGTAACTAACTAACGTAGTAACGTACTAACGTACAACTTAAGTTAACGTTAACTTAACTAACTAATAACGTAACTAACTTAACGTTAACTAACGTTAACTAACGTAACGTAACGTACTACGTCTACTTAGTACGTTATTACTTCTTATTACTACTCTCTCTCTCTCTCTCTCTCTCTCTCTCTCTCTCTCTCTCTCTCTCTCTCTCTCTCTCTCTCTCTCCTTCCATGGCGGTGTTCATCGTTCGATCATAACACAACTCCACCATTGTGCGAATCAACAGAATAACGTGTGCGAAGAGATGAGGAATTTGAGAGAAGCCGTAGTCGTTTGTCCCAAGCCTTGCCGTTTGATGAACACAATCCTTCACAAACCCATCAGATCTTGCCCTTCATCTCAAGCCTCGCCGTCGGAGAGCATGGTTAGAACTTTTGGAAAATCTCCTTACAAAGTACGCTATTAAAATCCTTTTTCACTTTTAGAGTTTCAGATTAGGAATTCAAATTAATTGTGTTGAAATATATAGGTTGATTGAGTTGCAATGCTTAAATCCAAATTCGATTCTTCTGCAAGATAGCTAATTATGTAGTTTAAGGACATACGGAACTTCATTTCATATTAGCAATTAGATTAAGTATCTTTAGATCTATTCTAGGTACCATGCTTTGGATGAGGACAGTAGTAGCTAAGAGGTGAGCAGTAGCAGCTATCTTCACAGACGACGAGACAATAGCAGCTAGATAGATCAAAGATCTAAAAGTGAAGGTAGTAGCAGCTAAGGACGAATTTTGCTAACTTCACAGTGAGCAATAGCAGCTAGCTAACTTCATCTTTGGTAGTAGCAGCTAGCTTCATCGTCGGCAGTAGAAGCAAGATTGGACGACGCAGTAGCAGCAAGATTAGACGACCAATATAGTAGCAGCAATATTTGGTCGACGTTTTGTTCTCCCCCAAATTTTAGTAATACGTAGTAGTAGGGCAGGGCTAACATGCTACTACACTAGCTGAACCACTGAAAACTTGTTGCTACTGCACGTACTAAAAATAGCTGATACTACATTAGTTGAGCCACTAAAAATCTGCTACTGCACTTACTGAAGCTACTACTACACTAGCTGAACCACTAAAACTCTGCTACTACATCTGTTGGAAGTGCAGCTTTCCAGCAAAACATGCTACTACATTAGCTGAGCCACTGAAAATCTGATACTGCACTTACTGAAACTGCTACTAAACTAGCTGAACCACTAAACCCCTGCTACTACATATCTTGAAAGTGTAGCTTTCTAGCAAAACATGTTACTACATTAGCTGAGCCACTGAAAACCTGCTATTGCACTTACTGAAGCTGCTACTGCACTAGCTGAACCACTAAGACCCTGCTACTACATATGTTGGAAGTGTAGCTTTCCAGCAAAACATGCTACTACTGTAATACCCCGGAATTTTAGATACTAGTTTCTATTATTTTTTTTGGTTGACTTTTTATTTATTGGGTTTCTCAAGAAACTTTCTTCACGAAAGTTGTAGAGCATGGCGATGCGAGTTCGTAGACACACGGCACGCGTAATTTGGAGGTCATATAAGAAAGCTTTGGTCAGCGGAAGTGTTGTGGTTTTTGGGATTTTTGTATAAATAGGAAAATGTGTGTGGGTATTTTTAGAAAACCCTAAATTTTGCATAAAGCCCCCATGCAGCTTCTCTCTCTTCCTCTCGACCCGCACGCAGACCTCATCCTTGCCGAAGCAGAAGTCCACCGTCCGGCCACCGCTTTGACTGTCGCTGGTCCCGTTCAACTCAGTCGGATGTTGCCTCCAAGTCTAGGGTGGTGTAGCACGGCTTCGCAGGCCGGAGATAGAGCTGTTGGCTGGAGAAGCTTCATGTGGTTCGCCGAAGCAAAGGTCCACCGTCCAGCCACCGATTCGACCGCCGCCGGTCTCGTTTGGTGCGCACATACCTCCTCTTCACTTCTAGGGCAGCACCGCTTGTCGTCTTGCCGCCTAGACGCCGCTGCTAGGTGGAGGAGCTGTGGCGGTCTTGCCAGATTTTAGTTGTTTTCGACAGTGTTTTAGGCCGGAGTTGGGTGAGTCTTGCTCTCCTCCTTCCTCTAGAGATGTTTATGCCTCTCTTGTGATCCAAAGTTTGAAGTTTGGGGCGCTAGTTTGCCGATTTGGGGGTGGACCTTGTGGTGGTTGTTTGGGGCAGTTCAAGGCTGAATCGAGCTTAGCCTCAGGTAATAAAAGTGTTCCTTTTGCTGTGCTTTATAAGGTTGATGTTGGGTGTTTGTGTAAAATTTGAAGTTTTGGGGTGGCGTGTGGGGCCCACTCGTCGCCACCTGTGGCGGCGCGTGGCAGCGCGTCCGGCAATTTCCTAGCTCTAGGTTTTAGTGGTTAGCTAGCTCTTGTTATTGTGAGCTTGTTGAGATGTGGAAATTGTATGTTTGGTGTAAGGTTTGCATGTTAGGACATTAAGTTTAATCTTAGGCTTGTGTGAGGTTTGAGTTTAGGTTTTGAGGATTAGAGGCAGTTTTATTTTGTCGTTAAATATGACGACCTTGGAAAGTTGTCCTCCTATGGGTTAAGGTTTGTTAAGGGTGCTTTTTCTCATTAGTTTGTTTGGTTACTAAGGTAGTTTTTGTGTAATTTTAGGTGTTTGGTGAAGGGTGAGTAGCTTGGCTTAGCCCTTTTGTTTGTGTAAGACGCAGCTGGATATATTTAGGTGAGTAACATCTCACCAAGGTTCACTTAGAACCAATTATTTATGAAATTGTGTTGATGGTTATAATAATTATTGTGTTGCTAATAATGATTATTATGATGATGATGGTGATGTTGATAAGGTATATGTTGATGAATGATAATGATAATTATTGTGTTGATGATAATGATTATTATGATGATGATGGTGATGTTGATAAGGTTTATGATGATAGAATGATGATGAATTACGATGATGATTTTTATGATGATTCTACCCTTATGTGAAATGTTGTGTAAATAGTCAAACCGGGTTCCAAGCCTTTAATCGGGTGATTGTTTACAGTTATGATGCTATTATTATTTTGTGATTTGATATTGGACAGTTAAACTGGGTTCCAAGCCTTTGGTCGGGTGATTGGTTACCGTTAGGAATAGAGCTCTAGTCCGTCTGTCGGTGTAGGTCATGGGAGATACCTTATGGTATCTGAGACCCATGGGTACACAAATTGTTGTTGTAGGTCATGAGAAGTATTTATTAATATTTGGGACTCATGGGTACATGTTATTTGTAAAAGTGTTGAAAATGTGGTTTTAATTTTGTTCTTAATTGTTGTTGTTTAACTCATTTGAATATCACCTGAACTATGCTTAATGCAGGAGATTATTCAATTCTTAATTGTGTGATTTTTTTTAGTGGAATTCCTGAACTATCATTATTTGCAGGATTCTCTTATGATTGTTTGTTTTGTGAATTGCTATGTTTTCTTAATTTCCCTCTTTGAATTTTATTGTTGAGGCAATTCCTGAACTAAGTTCTAAGCAGGAATTTCCGGTTTTATTTTGTGTGTTGTTGGGTTGAGTTATTTTGGGAGTTACTCATACGGGCTTTTTAGCTTACCGAGTTTGTTGTTTACAACCCGGTGCACCAATTTATGGTGTAGGGGTTAGACCTGCAGGTGTTGATCAGCAGGGTTGAAGCGGTGGCTTAGGAGCTGGGTTTTAGACAATGTACAATTATTTGTATATTTTGTTAATTTGTTTTTAAGCTCTTGTGAGTGACGTTTTTATTACTAGATTTTTTAAGTTGATGTAATTAGGGAGATATAATGTTTAACTTAATTGTTGAGTTTGTTGACATTTACATTTCTAGTATTTGTTTTTAGTTAGATAGTTGTTGAGCAGGTTATGGGATATTAAGATTTTAAGATATATCATGCCCAAATTTTTGAAAATTTATCCTTCGAAAATTGGGGTGTGACAACTACATTAGCTGAGCCACTGAAAACCTGCTACTGCACTTACTGAAGCTGTTATTGCACTTACTGAAGCTGCTACTGCACTAGCTGAACCACTAAGACCCTACTACTACATATGTTGAAAGTGTAGCTTTCCAGCAAAACATGCCACTATATTAGCTGAGCCACTGAAAACATGCTACTACTTCTATTGGGATGTTAATATCTGCTACTACTTTCTACTGGAATGTTAACCCATGCAATTACATCTACTGAAATTAACTGCTACTACTATTGAGATGTTAACCATTGCTACTACTTCTACTGGAATGTTAACCCTTGCTACTTCTATTAGAATTAGCTGCTACTACACTAAGTTATTGAAAATCTGCTGGAACTAACTTCTACCGGAATTAACTGTTACTACACTAAGTTATTGAAAATCTGCTATTGTATTCCATTTACTGAAAAATCTCAAAATGAGAGACTTTTCTCTTCTAAAAGCATATTTAATTAATTAGTGTATGGTTAGTTTGGTAAATTAAACCATGACACATGACATACGGAGAAAAGATTGTCCTTAATTGTTAAAAACTGTTCTTATTTGTTTAACAACAACACAAGTGAATTTATTTGTGTTTCAAATTCTTTTGGAGGATCTATATATATGTGATTTGTTTTATTATTTTAGGACTATTTTGCCCTCACCCTTTAAACATGCATAGAGAGAGAATACTTGGCCAGAATCTCACCGAACTCTAGTCACCGGTTGCCTGATTTCTCCGGTCGTCAGATTCTGGTAACCGGTGACTCGGTTACTGATCCCCAATAATCAGTTATTGACCCCTAATAATCGGGGTTACTGACCTAATAACTTGTTTACTGACCCCCAATAATCAGTTACTAAGCCTCAATAATTAGGTTACTGACCCCAATAACTTGGTTACTGACCCCAATAACTTGGTTACTGACCCCAATAACTTGGTTACTGACCCTCAATAATCAGTTATTAACCTTCAATAATTAGTTAAAAAGTAATTTATTACCTTCAATAGATGTTTATTAACCTCCAGTAGTAAATGTTATTAAAGGGACATCACTGCAACCTAGCTATTCTCTTCAACACCACCTAATGGACAAACACGACGTCACTTCTTTCATCTTCAACCAAGCACAAACTTTGATTCTGTACACTAACCTCGGCCAAGAGTTGAAGCTGAATTGGCGGGCTGTGGCTGAAATCGGTGTGATCATAGACTTATTTTCTTCCTCTGATCTCTAGCTTCAAGATCTAGCCCTGTGAGGAGAACATGAAACTCATAGCTTCATCAGAAGGCACAAGTTTGACGTGTTTCCAACGCATCTTGATTGAGATCGAGATCGGCCGAGTTCCTCTGCTGCATATCAATCCGATCATAATCTCCCTTGACGCTCCAACGTTGACTCCATCTTTGTCGTCGTTGAAGCATCGGCGTTGTAGTCGTCGACATGGTCGTCATCGAGGTTGCGTCGGTGTCGGCATCAGCGTCGGTGTCGGAGCGTGTCGAGGAGAGAGAGAGAGGAGAGAGAGAAAGTCTAGGAGAATTTTGATCCGTAGAAAAATGAGGATTAGAATATGAGTGTTATTATTAAAAATGGTGAAACTGTCTTTTAGTTAAGAATCATTGATATGGGCTATGAAAATCTTTTTTTATTGGTTTATGCATTTGTTTTACTGTTTTTGTGAAATTTGAGCATTTTCCCTTTTCTAAATTTCTATTCAAACAACTAGCTCAGTACATGATTACTATAAATTAACTAGTATCGATCATCTTCATTGGCCGTTACAACTAATTAAGCCACCCTTTGTGGTATCTAGCTCCTTGAACTTGAAGCAACTTAGGTAGTGATCAAACTCAACATGTATATCTGGTGACAAAGTTAGCGATGTGCCGTGGGCCCGTAGCATAACATTCAAGGCTCATCGGCAGTGGCAGTAAAATTTGATTGCGTGCGACAAATCCATGCCATGCAGTGGGATCGATAAGACTTGAAAACGTGAATGTGAATTGCCGGAAGCAAGTAGTTCAATAATAATGTACGTATACGTACCCATGTAAATGCATGTAGTTTAATGGGATCCCGTAGTTTAATTACGATATAAAGTAGAACTACCAAGACTAATTAAGCATAAATTATATCCATAATGTGTACGTATATATATGTCTAAACTCTCACCTCAATTATGTAAACGGTGATACTACATCTGCATGTCTGAACGCACTACATCTGCATGTCCTTTTATTATTTCCTTGGTACAAGGTCTACTGAAAGCAACTGTACGTCCCAATTCAAGTTGTTTCACTTGTCTGTCATATATTTTGCAATGCATGCGCGCATGATTTGTGATCTGTAGATCAGCTAAGAATATTAGAATCCAATCCTCAGTTGTGAGTCAAGTCCTGTAACGAGCATCTATATATACATCATGCATTCACAATTTGTATACGAATGACAAGATTTTCTTCAACTTATATTTTGTTAAGAAAAAAAATATTTTTTGACGTGTAGATTTCTTTAAAGGCTTCAATTGGACTGACAAGAAGAAATTCCCCTTCCTATATATATCATCCTATATTAAGAAAAGGAATGGGAGAGTATAAAGGAGGGGACCGAAAACAAAATGAGTGATGCAAATATGAAACTAACAAAATGGAAGTTCGATCGGAAGACCCAAGTGGTCTCTATACAGTGTCGACTAAGAATTGAACTGATGTTGCATGTTTCACCGTTCTACGGGTCCGGATCGGGAGACATCAATTTTTACACAAACTTTGACACACATTTTCAGCCTTTAGATTTTAAAATATTCAACGGTGTAGATTAATTAAAACGATGATATCAACACACATAAAAGTGACGTGGCATACGACGTGACACTCTATAATTTCCATAAAATATTATAATTACAAAACAAAAACAAAATCAAAAAGTTAAACTCTTTTCATTAAATTTAAAGAGAAAATTAAAATCTGTAGAATCCTTATTTTATATTGATCAACAAATCGATCTATCCAATTCAACATAATCATCAAACTGAAAATGAGAATCCGACTCCCCATAGCAACAACACCAACTGCCTAAAATATTAGAATTGAGGTATACAAATATATAAGCAAGGCACACAGGCATTGACATCATCCTTTATCCTTAATAGAGTTCCGATCAGAAGAAGAAAAAGAGAAGAACCCAGAAAAAAAAAGAACCCAGAAGAACAAAAATATGTGGAAACCCCAGAAAAAAAA
>NC_020491.1:11939588-11946845 GCF_000184155.1 Fragaria vesca subsp. vesca
CACTGGTCATACCATTAACATTTCAGATAAAACGAATTCAAGAATTGGTTATTTCTTACTCTTGGATACTAATACTGCTACAGAAAACCATGATCAATGTGATTAATTGGAGTTTTTTTTTTTTAAATGCCTTCATGTAGTTCCACTATAAACAAAATCAAAGAAACACATTGATCGATATCATTCGATCTCTTTTAAAAACTAAAGAAAGCAAGCTGTAAATTATTCCAGTTATGAGAACAGTAACAAATTAAATCCTAATAACACAAGTCAATGTAGATCAGTCCTCTTATAAGGACACCATCAAAACAAACCAATAGTCTCTTAATAAAACAGAAACAGTAGAAACTAAGAAAGAACATAATCAATCTGAAGTTGAATTTATTCTTGATGGCTACTGTCTGAATCTTTTTCCTCTGAAGTTTCTTCGTCTGACTCTTGCATATTCTTATTCCCTAAAAATGCACATTATGATGAAGATTAGAACATATTATAATCTATACAACAAATGGAACTATATGATCTAACAAATCAAAATTAAAGAAGCTAGAGAAAAAATAACTTACTTTGATTCGTAGAAGCATTCATGTTTCTTTTTGCATCCGGGTTTAAAATGCAAGTAAGTTTATTATGTCCTGTTTGTTGATACATTGTACACTTTCTCTTCTTGCTTTGAGCCAACTCCATACCACTTTTTATCCTCTTAGAGCTGTTTGTGTTTCTTGTACTATTGTCGTCCTTCTTTCTACCCTTTGTTTTTGAGATATTCGGATCCAAAAGCAATGACTCAGAAGACTTACTCGCACATTGATCTACTTCATCTTGGAAAACATGGTCTTCAGACTCTATAGCAACCTCTTTTGTCACCTTATTGACTTCCGAAATTTTGTTTGACAATTCATCTAAACCATCCATATACATTTTGTAGGCCTCATCTGAAGGTGCAGCATGACAAGCTAGTTGAGTAGCTCTCCGACACATATGACTAAATCTCAATGCTTCTGATTGTTCTTTATCATCATTCTTTACCAAGGCTTCAGAATCCGTGACTCTAAACTTATTTGCCCCTTGCCTCCATCTTGGAAGAATAAAGTGGGATGGTATGATATCAATGTCTTGACGCACAAATGCTTTCATAATATGCCGACAAATTATTCCCACAAACTCAAAAATTTTGGCATTCACACTTACCCTCTTGTGTTTGTAAATCCATCTCCACCATAAACTCTTTTGAGTTTTTCAGTTTTCTTCATGACCGAGTATCTGTGAAAATGATTGTCAGAACCTTTTTCTTCAACTTTGAGCCTTTTGACTCTAGACCACTCCCTCTTGAATTTTTCAAATATATTTCGGGTGTACACATGTGCTGCATGTTTCAAAAGAAGTCATCATCATCCACAATACGGTACTTATGCTCTGATATAAAATCTTTGTTGCTTTCCCTTGTAATAATTTTCTGTAAGGCTTGTTCATACTTGATAACAAATTCTTTCAGATTGGTCGTTGACGTGACAAAATCATCAAAAAATGCATTGGTGCCTTCACTGCGCCCTGTTGTATTCATTCCGGCAAAAAATGTGTTGCGGTTATACACTGGAACCCAAGACTCACGAATTTCATGAAGCTGTTGTAGCCATTCATTTTGTTCCAATTTATACTCCTCCATTAACTTCTTCCATTGATCTTCAAAATCATCTATTCGGTATGTATCCCATATGCACTTTCTCATGCCAATATTGAAGCTTGACTTCTTATAATACACATGAGCCAACTTTTCACCAAATTTTTCTTTATATGCCAAATGCAAAGGCGGTGACGAGTATTAGAAAAAGTCTTAGCAATTGCTCCTTTCATTGCCAAATCCTGGTCAGTGATAACACATAATGGATGTTGACCACCCATAGCATCAAGCCACGTCTCAAATAACCATAGAAATGTCGCCTCTGTCTCATCTTGTAAAAGAGCACATCCAAATTGTATGGATTGAAAGTGGTGGTTTACTCCAGTAAATGGGGCAAATGGCATGTCATACTTGTTTGTCCGGTATGTTGTATCGAATGTCACTATATCCCCAAAATACTGATATGATGTCCGTGATCTTGAATCCACCCAAAAAAAATTAGTAGCTCTGCCAGTTTCATCGCACTGGATGGCATAAAAAAACTGAGGATTTTCTGCTTGCTTTTTCTTAAAGTAATTGAGGACTGACTGTGCATCTCCATATTCCAACTCTTTATGCCGTACATTCCTTAAATGATTATAACAGTCTCTATTGTCGAATCCAATATTATGAGGACCACCAAACATTGAAGGAACTTTACTAATTCATAAGTTCTCTTTCTGAAAAGCTTCTGTTAAATTTTTTGCTGCATCAGGCATACGTCTATTCGACTTCATCCTCATTCTTCGAGCTGATGTGACTATTTTATGGTTGTGGATGTCGCTAAACACAGAAACTTTCCATTTGTTAGTCCATTTGTCATAAAGAACCCGCATACTGGCCTCACACCCGTATTTAACTGTTGAACAACTTTTACGTTTCTTGTTTCCAATATGCCTGTCACATGCTTCATCTGCATCTTCCTCATCTTCCTCATCTCTCTCATCTTTCTCTTTAATATGATCCTCTTTCTGAGTTCGCGTGACATGTTTACCTTGATGCGCACATACAAATAATCTACTGGTCACTTCATTTGACCGTGATGTAGACTTTGATGAAGTTCGAATACGCATCCAAAAACCTTCTTGTAGACCGTAATCTTCGTAATATTTTCCTGCTTCTTCCAATGTCTCAAAAACCATTCCAACAAACGGTGATTTTAATTTTCGATTGTCTTGATCAGTCGCTTCATTGCTAGATACTTGGTTCATTGAAGATCCCAGATCGTAATCTTCTGAAGTTAAGTTCATTGTGCCCAGCTTATTGAACTGTACATGATCATAATAAGAGTTAACTTAAGCCAGTGTCAAGTACTCAAATATTCATATGAAGCTAATACAACAACCTTTCAAACTTGCAAATCAGAAAGAATACAGAAAGAATGTACACAATAGGCCAACAAACTTTCTGGCCGTATAATACAGAAAGAATCTACACAATAGGCCAACAAACTTGCAAATCATACTGTTAGGCTAAACATGAATTGTGTACAGCTTTGTTAATAAACGTCTTAGGCTAGTTTAATTATATACTGGTTGTTTCGATGCTTGATTCAAGTTGGTTTTACCGTTTTAGCATGCAGTATATACAAGTATTGAAACACAAAGCTGTATATAACAGACCAATGCACATTTAAAGAAAATAGCAAGAACATGCATTCAAATCATGAAGCTGTATTCAAATTTGTATTTACTTAAGAGACCTACGAAAAAAGAGGTTATTTCGCATGCTTTCAAATTGCAATCATATCAGGTAAGGTCAATTGATTCATGCATATTTCTCATATATACATGCTTCTTGTGCATGACTGTAGATTACTATGGCATACATCGATCAAGCTTAAACAGAGAAACAAGTGCTCCTTTCTCAATTTTGAGTAAAGAAAGTTCGAACGCGAGTTTCCTTACTAGAAAATTTGTCATATATACATAAATTTTGCAACCAAGTCGATCTATACCTAAACCTAAATAATACAGTAGAACTAAAGAAGAAGAAAAAGCTAGATCAATACGTACCTGTTGTTTGCTGTGAATCTTATTTAGTTCCAACTAGCTATTTCGTTGAAAATATATATAAGAGCTTAGAGAAGGATGAACTTCGTGTTTGTTCTTGTACGTGCTTCTTTTTGTCTTCTGCTCGTTTCTTCTTCTTCTTCGATAGTTAGAGTAGGATTCTACAGATTTTAATTTTCTCTTTAAATTTAATGAAAAGAGTTTGACTTTTTGATTTTGTTTTTGTTTTGTAATTATAATATTTTATGGAAATTATAGAGTGCCACGTCGTATGCCACGTCACCTTTATGTGTGTTGATATCATCCCCTTAATTAATCTACACCGTTGAATATTTTAAAATCTAAAGGCTAAAAATGTGTGTCAAAGTTTGTGTAAAAATTGATGTCTCCTGATCCGGACCCCCATTCTACAGGTTCACTTATCAAGAATACAGATGTACGTATGGCTCATATCTCACCATATCACACAACTAGCTAGCTGGTAACATATACCGGAGAGTATGAATTAAGCATTCTTGCCAGCTAAACATACATGTTTGCTCGATCAATGGCAGTTCCGGCCTACTTCTCTTTATAAATTCTCTACGTACAGTACTGCTTCAGGCTTTCTTAACCTGAAAACAAAGAAACTTCAAAACCCATTTCATCCTTCTCCTTCTCTATCCCAAACAGCATTGTCGTGCAGAGTTTTATTTCACGTTTATATTGTTAAGAAAAGAGGATCGGAAGTGCTTGCACTACTAGAAATATGGCTAAAGGCTACCCTTTCTAGATACACTTTATTAATAGATACACTTTATTAAGCGTGTCATTTGATTAGAGCAAATGATACGGTTCTATATTTTTGGTACTTTTTGGTAAGTAGGCACCGATAACTGTAACAAAACAAAATATATAATTGATAAAATTAATTTATTAAAATACAAATTTAGATAAGCACGAAAATCAGTATCTATTGCTAAAAAAAAAACTAAATTAATGTATTATCATTTCAAAATTAAGATAAACATCGATTAATATTAAGAGCAAATGTCACTTTGGTACTAATTTAAAGGTCTTATTGCCCAAATCAATGAAAACATTTTTCTAATGCCCATCTCAATTATTTTGGGTGGAAAGACTTTTGTACCCATCATATAATTCCAATCAACCATCCTCTCTCTTATCTCCTCTCTCGCTCAGTTCTCTCTCTGCTTGATCTCCTCTCTCTCTCTCTTTTCAACCACCCATTCTCTCTATTATAGCCGGACTCGACCGCACCCGATCTCCTCCACCTGCAACGTCGTCGAGTCCATTTGTCCTCTTTCTCACATCTCCAACGCGCCTCCGCCACTGACGAGGTTGAGGTTGCCTGCAACGTTCTCAGATCCACCAGCACAGTTCTCAGATCCACCAACAAAAGTTCTCAGATATGTCGACTCTAGCACAAGCTTCGTCGATGCTTCTTCACCAGCGCGGTCGCATCGAGCAGCGGAGCTCCGATCTCTAACCATCAAAACCAGAGGTGTCGGCAATGCGAGCCGATCTCTGATCTCCGTCACGCAACACACTGGCGTCGCCGTTCTCGCTTGGTTGCACAACATTTTTGGAAAACAACGACTGCGTCTCTAATTAGAGTGAAAAATATATTACTAGAGATAATAAGTTTGTTATTAGGTTTAACAACACTTTTTTCTCATCCTTTCTTTATGTTCTCTCTTTCTTTACCACTAATACTGTTGTACGACAAGTTTATTATCCCTAGTACTACCCCTAATAGAAGATTACTAGGGGTAGTAGGGGTAGTAAACTTTGTTTCTTCGCATCAAAGTTGATTTTTTTCCGTTTTAATGTGTATTATGACATTTGGAGATACTATTTTACAAGTTAACTACCCCCAGTAAACTTTATTTTTTTGCATTTAAGTTGATTTTTTTCTGTTTGAATGTGTATTATGACCTTTGGAGATACTGTTTTGTATGTTTACTACCCCCAGTTGAAGTTTAATAGGGATAGTAAACTTTAATGAAAAATTTACTACCCCCAGTAAACTTTATTTTTTTGTATCTGAGTTAATTTTTCTTTGTTTTAATGTGTATTATTGCATTGGAGTTTTGCAACTTTACTACCCCCAGTAATAGTTTACTAGAGGTTTTTTTTGCCGGTATACTTCCGGCAAGATTCGATGGATTCCGGTAACATTTTTTCTTAAAAAAATCCAGTGAGATTCTTACGATTTTCAAGCGGCCGGAAAATTTTTGGCAGCCGGTGACCGGAATCCAGCAGCCGGTGTCCAGAGTCCGGTGTGCTTCCGACATAGTCTTCCCTCCCTCTCTTCCACTTTCTCTCTTAAATTAAAACTAAGGGTAAAAAAGTCTTCAAAATTATTATTATATTAAGATTTTAATAAAGATTTGTGCATTTGGGCATAAAAGAAGTACCTTATATTTAAGTGGGCTAACAAAAAAGATTATTATTGGAATGAGGTTTGATTTTTTTGATTTTGTGCAAATGGTATTTTTCCCTAATATTAACAACCCACTCTTTTTACATTTAACTTATCCAAGTCATCCATAAATGTAGCTCTAGTTAACCAGTATTACGTCATCCGTATTCATCGTGCCACAATATTAATAACAATGGAGCTCGAATCGAATCTCATGTTCAACCATCATCGTCCCACTTTACACATTGAAATAGAGTACTGATCGAGTAGTTTAAAACCTTTGTAAGGAATTCTTGTCAATGAGCTGCAAACATGCTTCATCAAAATCGGGCACAAAACTTTGTTATATTCAAAATTGTGTTGCCAAATGAAAACACAATTTCGAACTTAACGAGGTTTCTAAATGGGAAAATTTTAAGAACAATACATGATAAACGGTCCACTCTCAATTTTAGTGTTTCAAATTTCAAAACAATCAAAATGGTACATGACGTTTAATAGCTGACACATTTTAAGCACATACTGTCAATAAGAGCATCTTTAGCAATGCTAGCCATTTTTTAGTTAAATTTTAGTCAAATTAGCTAAAATGTCATTTTGGCTAGCCACTTTAGAAATGTTGCTGCATCAATACTCTCTACTTTAGCTAGCATTACATCAACATTATTCTTCAAATAAAGATTAAATAATTTAAATATATTATTTATATATCACGTAAAATATCTTACAAAGAATGTATTAAATTATAGCTAGCCTCATCTGAGTCATCTCGCTCACTTTATTTAGCTAGCGAGATAACTAAAAGTCATAATAGCTAACTTTGGCTAGTCTGCTGGAGCTCCAAAAATATCAAAAAAAAGGTAAACACACACTCTAAAATAGATAAAAGCTAAAATAGAGAGTCTGCTAAAGTTGCTCTAACACCGTTAACTTTATGTAATTTCTTATTTTTCAAAAGGTGGTTTCGGGTTTTCTCCATTCTCTTTTTCTTTATATTATGTTTTTTTCTCTATTTATATATTTTTTTAATAACTCAAACCATATATTCTCAAAGACTTTGTTGTTTTCCCCTTACCTGATTTCTTTGCTTACTATTCGTTATATTTGTAAGTTATCGGATTTTGTTTTAATGAAAGGTTCTTATTCATCAAAAAAAAAAA
>NC_020491.1:11946865-11985032 GCF_000184155.1 Fragaria vesca subsp. vesca
ATCAAAAAAAAAAAAAATTTGTTGCTCGTCCCAATCCAAGTAAAATCAGGACATAGCTTTCTCGCTCTAAGTTCCTTACTCAATACCCATTGATATATTCAAACTCTTTCTTTCATAACTTACCAAATCAAATCATCTTCCAACTTCCTCCTACAGTCCTACCTCAATCACCATTTTTGTGTTTGCTAGGTTTGAATGGGGACGAAAAAGAGAGACAACAATACTTTTTCTTTTCTTATTTTCCTCTCCTTATTAATTATTAATCTAATTATTAATTTTAATAATTTATTACTGCTAAATTAAGGAGTAACGGATTTGCCTCTTAAAATTTAACGGAAAATACCTTAGATAACGGATAATATAATAGTATGTACATATTTTCAGTTGAGATTACAAGTTCATATATTGTTATGATTGTTTTTAAACTTGAAACACCAAAATTAGGAGTAGAACATTTGTCATATATTGTTCTTAAAATTTTCCCTTTCTAAATTGATAGCCTTACAGTATTTTTTAAAAGGGCGAATCTAATTGGCTCATAAGTTATGACTGCATTGGATAATTTTATATCGCCAACTATCTTGCCCTATCACTCTATTCTCCTACTCCAACCCTATTATTATGCATGGCATCGAGAACTTCATGTACACAATTAGTCGAGCCGGCGAACGGGGGCTTGTAGTTCCGGATGTTCCGTTCGAAAACACACAACGTTTGAGAAATGAAGCCGCGAAGAACAACGTTGAGTTGGTGCTGCTAACCATACCCACTACTACAACATCTCAACTGAAAAACATCGTCCGAGCCTCGGAAGGTTTCGTTTACCTGGTGAGTGCGACGGGGCTCGTCCGCGTGTGAACCAATAAGTTCCGAATCTCTTGAGGGAGATTAAGGAGGTGACAAGCAAGGCGGCAGCAGATGGGTTCGGGTTGTCTAAGCCGGAGCATGTGAAGCAGGTGGTGCGATTGTTGGTAGTGCCATTGCCATTGTGAAGGTATTGGGTAAAGCTAGCTAGATCTCCTTTGCAAGGGTTGAGAGACCGGCCTTGAATCTTTGCCAAATCCTTTAAGTCTGCTACCTCCCCTAATGACCTATGCAATAGAAAAGAAAAAAAACAAGAAAGAAAAAAAAAAAACCAAACTAAATCTTAACTCTAACATGGTACATGCATGGAACTTATTTTTCTGGTGTTTAGTTATGGTGGTTGAGAGAACTTGAAACTTTCACCAAGACATGGTACATGCAAGGAACTCATTCATAGTTATGGCGGCAGGCAGCTCCGATCGAGGGTGACTTGCAACACCACACGGAATATTTATCATCGCTTCATTCGGGTTCGTGTCCGGTACAACTTTATTTTCGAGGAGCTGAGTGTCTGCGTCATCGAGTTGAAATTACGTGGACGAGGGCGGCAGAGAGGTGATCGTCGTCCAAATGGTTATTTTGGACGCAACGACGATGGTCTTGGAGATTTGACTTGCATATATATCGGATCCGGGTCGGGTTTCGGAGGTATGATTCGGGTGGTTTGTGCTTTTGTCTTCCAAAGTTCAAATTGGGTCAGTGAGAGAATTGGCGCGGAAAGAATGGGGTAGTCGAAAATAAACTTTAGGCATATAAATGTTGATAGCTTCATATGAAATATCAATGCATCGTGTCTTTTATATAGCAAAGAAGGTCCATACATTTTTCCTTCTTCAATGGTTAGAAGATGAAAGTATCTTAAATTAAATTACTAGGGTACGTTCTAGCACCAATATTGGTTGCCAGTCTTTATTGGATTGCTCTTCAAAGTGTTGCGTTGTGAAAATACCATAAATTGCTGCATTACAAAAAAAAATGGCTGCGTCAACTGTGAATTGAAATAGTTTCAACATTCGGTAAACATTACTTTGAATCGTATTGTATGGTTTTAAAACAGGCTAAAATACGTGAGATTAAAGAGATTGTAATTCCGCTTCCTTTCAAATCTGTTGCGAGTGACCTGTAATCATTTTGGGTCACCAATTTAGGATCAAATTGTTTAGTCCACTTTACTTTTAGAGAATCCCTTGGGCTTCTCTTAAAAAGCCGAAGGGTTTTGTTAAGAAACTTTAAAAGAGCGCGCTAATCCTAAGTTAGTGTACTAACCAAGCTATGAATACAGAGACGCACGCAGTGTTTGCGTGCTTGGAACAGTACTACTCCCACTCTCTACACCTCTCGAGCTTCAGAATGTGGCGTCGTCGTTTTTAAGTTTTCCGAGTCGGTTGCCGTGACTTGCTTTCCGGTTTGCTCCAGGTGAATTTCTTGTCACATTTACCATGAAATTTCCTGGAAAATTCGATTGTTTTCTTCTAACTTTTCATATGAGTAGATCTCGGTGCCCTATGTGTTGTGTGCTCGATTTTCTTGCTCCGTTTTGTAGATAATGGTTAGAGTTTGATGTTAGTGTGAAATCCCTACTCGCTGGATGCATATAAGCTTGTTTTCATTTCCAGATTTCGTGCTTTCTATTTTCTGATTTCGAAATTATTATTTTATGGGAGAAAAAAAAGGAAGTTGTGTTCATAGTTAGGGTTTAGCTGGTTTAATTGGTATGGATTGGGTTGTTTGCTCTTTTCTAAGCTTTGGATGCACAAGGTCATATCTGCTCTTTCAGAGGCTTTTCTCAAATAATGAAAATGCAGCGCATTTTGTTGGACTGAAGAACAATAACAAGCACCCAAAATCACTTTCACAATATTATAAACACAAACTACAGATAAACATACATGGATGAATAAAGCAGGACTGAGCCATCTCTTGGGCCGTGGCAGAAAGGGAATTACATAACTATGAGAGGGGATAGCGTTCTGCTTTTTCTCTACTATATTACTTCATAAATGGGAATGTACAACATGTAAAACCGTAGGAAGAGCAGGGACTAACTCCTGTTTATCTATAGACTAGGACTGCAGCTGTTCTCTCCCATAAAGAATCCAACTCTAGTCTAATTTTCTATCACTTAAGGAGACCTAAGTTTATCACAATAGCTTTGTGTTAATCAGGTAATATTAACGATATGTTTCCAACTCCTATTGAGAGACATACATTCTCAATAGGTAACAAGATAAAGATATCATAATGTATTTCCTGTTACTCAAGTTATATCAATTGCTATTTGTCTTATATAGATAATGTGAGAGTCCAATATTTCCTTACACATTTAACAACAGTTTTTGAACTGATTTGATGCTGAAAACTAATTAAGCTTTATCTGTTATCTACTTGCTTTGGAATGAATGAAGGAATCTAAGACCTGAAATTTGCATCTTAAATCTTAGACCTGAAATTTATTTCTTGTATTTTCCTAAATTTATATTTGTCTTCTGCATTTAATCTGATAAGAATGTGGTTTTAGGATTTAGCTTTGCCATACAGGGACATTTAGCCTCCATTAGTATTTGCACTGCAAGAGGCAAATTTGCATCCATACTCAAACTTAGCAGTGTGTCATTATTTTACTCTGGGCTTTCCATTTACTTGCGATCCTTGGGACTAGAAAGACATTCCAGTACATAATAAACTCATCCAGGAGGGATTAACTAATTACATAGATTAATTTTTAGAAAGGAGATTCAGAGTTCCAATTAAATACTTTTGTTGTGTGCTGCATACTTTTACTATGAGATACTTAAAGTCGAGTGACACAAATTTTATCAGGGTGGGTAAACTTAAGTAGAGATATAGAACATTACAAAGTATGTCATAAAGGTTACTTGAAGTTGACTTACTGTTTAACAACAAGATTAAATTTGGTATTTAGCCATTTATACATCGCATATTGAGTATTGCATCATGGGGATTTATGAATGCTTACTTGTTTAATTGAAATGTTATCAACCCGAGTAACAGCCTTAAAATGGCTTAGTGAACAAATTGGGTGATGAAAAGGTTTTTGGCCAAAGAAAGGGATCTTAGTTCTTAACAAAGCTGATTTGATGCTGAAAACTCATTTGCTTTATCTGTTATTTACTTGCTTTGGAATGAATGAAGGAATCTAATCCTGTCTGGCTTTTAAAACTGATGAGGAGATTGTTTTAGTCTGTGAAAATCTGGTCTGAAAGGAGCGCAAAATTTGGGGATCTTACATGCTTGATCCAGTTTTTTCATATTTTTGATACATTCATTCTGAGTAGCATGCCATTTCAAAACAATACTTATGAGCTTTCTGTTTTCAGGGATATGGATTTAAATTGGAATACATATCTGGCTGATTACAAAGAAGCAACAACAAGGGAACCTATCGTAACAAGTGAGCAGCGAGAAAATGTTAAAGATAACACGTGGGGCATCTCTAAATGATACTTTTCTATCTTACACTTCACTGCAGCAAGTAGATTCTGAGTCTCCTGTAACAGAACTTGGTCTTCTTTAGTTCTTGCTACATGATAAGTATTAATAAGCTGAATTGAGCATCCATTTACAGCCTGATCATTCTCTCTTCTTTTTTCTTTTCTTCCAGTTGTAGACCTTGCAAAGTGAGCGTTGTGAAACTTAAAATTCCGTCAGCAACAGAAACAGATGAAACTGCAGTAAAGATTGAAGCATACACGAAGGTGCTCGAAGAGGTGAGTAACTATTATGTTTGTGGCTTGTATATGCTGTTTGTCTTAAACATAAGCAGTAAAATTTAAGGATTCAAATGCTTAAAGTAACTCACTTGAATCATAGAGAAATTCAGGATTGCATATGATCATAATTTAGTACCTAAAGGAAAGGATAGTATGAATATTTCTTGTCTTGCTCCGAGTTCTAGAAGGGAACCTCACAATTCCAACTTATGTTTTTGTATATACATTTTGGACTGATCAGTAAGTTAGGGGGGGTAGCATTTATAATTTTTTGGAAAGGTTAAGTACTGAATTGATGCTAGGATATATGCCATTGTAAAAATATGTGTGCTCATTCACATGAAATGTATGTCTTGTAATTTGTCAATACTTTATAGAAAATAAGATGTGATCTCATTCTTTTGTTAGGAACAGTCATTTTGCAGCAAAGGTACCACAATTGTAGCTTTTATTGGACTTGATGCAATCTACATTGCATCAGATAGCTTTGTTGTTTCGGGAAGGCAAGATAACATCAATCACATCTTGGAAGGAAATCATCAAAAGATATATGAGCTTAATAAGCGTGTTGTGGTTACAATGGCGGGAAACGCAGATGTGTGTGCGGATTTGTTGTACACGGTACAAAGGGAGGTGGAAAGTGTGGATAACATATATGTTGTAAAAGCAGCTTGTGAGAGGTATATTGAGGAGTGGAAGATGAAGGAGAGGGAGGAAAATAAAGAGGATGAGTTCAATTCCACAATTGGACTATTTAGCTGGGAAGGGCAGCAACCTGTTGGAGTATTCGTTGGATTACGTAATGTGATAGTAACTGAATTTGGGAGTGTTATGTCATGTGGTTCTGGCAGTCGCTGGGCTTTAGAATATATGAAATCACAAACTTGGAGAGATGATTTCACCAAGCTTGAAATTGCTCGGCTTCTCAGGCAATCAGTCACACTTTCTAGTCTGCATTGTCCGTCTACAGGTGGTAGGGTTTTAGTGCTAGCATTGTCTCGTAGAGGAGATAAGGAAGTTTTAGCTCAGGATAATCATGTGATAACATGTTTGGGTGACTATTATCAGCAGCACAAAGAATTCCGTTCACTTGAAATGAAAATAGATTTGAGTAAAATGGTGTTATTGGTTGTCCGGAATCTAGAGTACACTGTTGAGAATGAGAACAAAGTTAAATCTCAAATTTGTGAGCAGTTGACAGATATTCGTGATGCACATGTGATTGGAGTTGCTAAGGTGAGTCGATTTGAACGCTTTGAAGGTCGCTTTAAAGGTTGCCTTGGGAAGTTTGGGAAGGTCACAATGATGGTTTGGATTCTAGACTTCACCAATATAATCGCTGCTCACAAGGCCTGTAAGAAGCACATCCAAATACCTGATGGCAGTACATCGTACTCAGCCAGGAGGTGACTACTGATCTGAGAAAATATTTTACATTGATCAACAATATTGTGTATTAAGCTTTATCCAAACTACTGATCTGAGAAAATATTTTACATTGATCAACAATATTGTGTAATAGCTGATGCATAGACATTCATGGTATCAGCATAGTTTAGGACTGGGGCACCTCATCTTATTAGTAACTATTGTGGGCAAAGTGATGGCCTCCCTGATGAATTAACTTTGGCGCTGTTCTGCCCTCCTTTTGTTTGCTGTAGTTTTGCAAATTTCTTGTTTCTGTTTTCCTTCTTGTTTGCTGTTATTGCTGTTACTGTTGTTCAGGAGGCTTAATGAATTTCTTCATTGCTGACCAAAAAAAATAAACTATTGTGGCCGGAAAATTCGTTCTCAGATCCTCAGATGTAGGCAGCAAATGCTGTTAATGATTAGAAATACGTACACTTGCACACAAGATCTCAAAGGTTTAAAGCATTCAACTCAAAACCAGCTGGTATTGAGTCGAGAACTCGAGGAACATACAGAAGCAATTCTTGATCTGTGCTAAAATAATTCCTCCTCAAACTGATTTCGATTTCAAACTGACCTCAACCTTTATTTATTCTGTAGTCCGTACTAACAAAGGCAATTTCTCATCGTTGTTTTGGTATTCCGAGTTGGCCGCATTTTCATAAAATGCCTGAATTGGTATTTGAAGTTAGAAACTAGCAGTGAATATCTGGGGTCACGTACACATAGCAAGTAGACTCCGCCTCCAAGACTGGAATGTGGGGTTGATCCGCGAGGCACATATATTCTGTTCATCAACAGACAGTTTTGAAATATATATGCATCTATTTATATGACTCTAGACCCTTCGAAACCATTGTATACTTTGATCAAAACGGAGACAAAATGATAGAAATGCAGCGACCATATGAAAGAACCTTCCTTTTACACCAACAAAATGCTTGTAAGCCGGGCTCTGTTATTCTCAAAGTCATTGGAATCTCTGATCAACATATGACTCTCTAAAACAGGAAGATCAAAGTTGTTACAAGAATCTATAGCAAATTATCCCACAACAATCACTATAGCTTATTGCAATAATATTTTAGACACTGCATATAATCAAATTTTGTTACGAAAGAATTACGTATCCCATTCAATCCCTCAAATAACTCGGGTAGAAATCAAAATCCGCAAATAAGTATGTCGTATGTTTTGTAGCTTTCCTGATCTTCATAGCTGAAAGAGAAACAATACTTCAATGGTAGAAATTTACGTCTATTGTTTTTCCAGTATAGCTATACTGCTGGAGCAATTGAATTTAGCTTTCAACAGAATTATCTAAAATAATAGCTGAGATTGGGGATGCCCATGTTCATCTTATTATGTCCTTTTGTTATCATTTTATTTGTCCTATAAAATGGAGATGTGTGTTAAACACATTGGGCCGAAAAGTTCAAACAGAAACAGACACAAGATCGGTGAAGAGATTAGGGGAGAAACGATATCGCTTCAGTTGTCGATCTAGGTGCCTTCTCTAAAAGGATAGAAGACAGAGCCAAGGATGAAGATTTAATAGAAGACCCTAGTGGCTAGAAGTTAGGAAGAAAGGAAAACAAAAACGACACATCTGATGGAAAATGAGATGGGTAGTGGGAACTCATACGAACAAAACCAGAAGCGATGATATTGTTAACTCGATGAATGAACCAAATGTAACAACTTAAACATAACTTAAACATAGGATTAACAATAAGATAGGAACTTAATTCAATGAATGAAGTCAATGAACCAAATGTAACAACTTGAACATAGGATTAACATAAGATAGGAACTTAACTCAATGAATGAACCAAATGTAACAACTTAAACACAACTTTAACATAGGATTAACATAAGATAGGATCTCTAACTTTAAAGTAAAAACAAACAAAAAATTATTTTCACATTTCTTCTAAAATATTCTCAACTTGTAAAAGTAGGATTCGGATGTTAATTCTATTCCATTCACCAAAAATTCATATATCATATATCTACCCAGAGAAGTCTGTACAACAACATTTGGGTAAAAAAATAAAATCCAGCAATTCCTTCCCTCAGGCCAAAGCAAACCCAAGGACACCATCATCCGAAATCTTAGCAAGTTTTAGGAAGATCTAACAGATGCCGTCAGGGAAACGAGAACGACGAAGATTGCTCAAATCTGCAAATAGAATGGTATAAGACAGTTAGACAAAAAAGAAGAAAGAAAAAAATTATATATATATATATATATATATTTAAACGGGCTTTTTAATTAACTTGAACTCCATTTGCATTGGGAACATTTGGTAATTCATGTAAGCCTAAAGACAAGGACAAAATTGATCAAGTATGGGTACATTATAGGTATTAAGATTTTGTGCAGTTTGCGCAATAAAAACCACTTCATCATAGTACTCAGGCTCGAACAAATTCCACGAAAACTAAAAAGAACATAAACTTACCAAATCTACTATCCAGTGGGATCCACTTTTGGGGGCTTGAATGGACCACCTCCTTACCTGTTCCACATATATAGTTAGACCCAATATATAAATACATATAAAGGTTATGTTGTCTAAACACAGGAGATAGGACTGACAACATGTCATTAGACAGTAGTCGATCTTGTGTCATAAGAAAAGCAAGAATGCTGATGAAGAGTAATATAAACATCATACTGCAATGAGAAACGGGATTCCATCAACAGAAAGTTACTACACATTACCTGTCAGCTGTGTATGATGCAAAGACCAGATAGGCCAAAATTTTGGTTGGAGAAGTTATCTTTGAAAATATTATTCTAGGTCGGCTATACAGTTTTAAAATCAAAATGGCTTGGCTATTTTTTTGGTCTGAAATAAAATGGCTTGCCTGGTGAAACTAACTTTAAAAACAAGAAGTTTTGTCCAATTAAAACAGAAAGTCAGAAACCACAGCAACAAAACCAACATTTATTTACATCAAAACATAAGTGACCTCCATTTAATATTTTAAACAATTATCAAAAGCTTACCGTCATAGGGATCAAGATCGGACAAGAATTCACGCAGCTCCTGATAACATCTTTCTGGTTCAGACAAAAGAAACAAATAAGTGACAATGTCAAAACCCAAAAATCAAACTACAACCACATAACATTCAATACCATATAGCAAAAAAATGAATTCAGTAATGATACATGAGGAGCTGCAATACAAAATGATCAATGCTCCCATAAAAAAAATAACTATTGCTTCCAAGTGTATCAGGTTATCAGATATGGATAAGGCAGAGATCAAAATCAACAATTATATACTTCATATTATTCTATGTCAGTTATAAATATGACCCCATGCACAGAGCCACAAACCAGTATGGCTCGGCAGGACGAATCCTCCAGAAAACCCAAATGGATCCAAAATGCTTTTCTATCTTCAGATATACTACACTTAATTTCTTCAAAACACAAGCCAAAGAATTCCAGATATTCCTCAAAACTCAAAAACAAAGGTCCAAAGCACAACATAGAGAGTAAAGGCCTCAACAGGAGAAGCTGCAAATGCAAAAAGGTTGGATGAAAATAAGGTCAGACGGGGAGAACTGTGGGAGATCCCCCAGGCCACAGAGTGGACATGGATGAAATTGTGTTCTTTATATAACTTTCCTTACCATTCATATTTCTTGTCAGAACATTTTAACGTATTATTAAAATATTTAAAACTCTTCAAAATTAATATTAAGAGCTGACTAAAAAAGAACGTGCATATTAGCCACATCAGCATGCATTGAAGAAGAGATGGATTCTCTAACGATACCCGGACTGCAGGAAAGTGCAATGCAGAGGGGGAAGGAATCAGATTGGAAATAAAAGTAGTAAACTGTCAATAAACCGCAAATTTCCCTAGAGGTGTTTAACGATATTCATATTTTACTGTAACTCCATTCGTAAGCAAGTCAATCATGCTAACGGTGGGGCTAGTGTAGGTTTTCAAAAGCATTAGGCAGGGTAATTAAGTGGATATACCCAAAAACGTACGAGGTAATTTTGTGTAGATGAAAACTTCTTTTCATTCATAAAAGGCAGACCACAAGCGAATTCCATGTAACTGAAACCAAAAGTGAGATGCACCCGAGAAAGCTGTATGTGTGTGCCACACAAGGTCGCATGACATTAATTCCAAATATATATGATATCAAAACCAAAAACATCAGAACTAGAAAGTAGAAGCTGTATCAAGGTTGTCAGAATAAAAGCAATAATGAATCTTAGATTGATGAAAATGACTACAGGTGCAATGAGATCTATGATCCCAAAAACAGATAGTTACTCTGTGATTTGGCTAATTAAACAGTATAACTATCTCACCTAAGCATACAGAATGTGAGAACCACAAGGACTAGGCTGGTTAAAAGGAACGAAAAATATCTTCAAAAACCAACTTCATTGCACATCATTGTTTAAAAAAGTAAAAGTTCAAAACAAGACAACAAATAAATTCCGAGACCAGATAATATTCCTTATACACCTTAAAAGAAAATCTAAAGCTTACCATTCAAGGCGTCCACATCGAGATCACTGGAGCATGAAGAAGAGTCATCATCTGTTTCATACAAAATGTAAGAACAAAAAGAACATGAATAAATGTGATGTAGAAACCAAAAGAAAAAGAATTGATTTACAGTCAGACAAAAATTAAAAAAAACGAAAACGAACCAAGTGACATAATCAAATTCAAGAAATCAGTACTGTGACCACAGACGCTGAATGGTCCCATATGTAAGATGTGAGAAATGAGTGATTGGAGAAACATGAGGTAACCGCAATGGAATAAAGAGTAGTATAGTTTAATAAGTAAAGCCGATTGAACCAAATTTTCTCTTATTACATCATACAATATGTAAAAAAAATTAAAAATTAAAAAAAAATAATAATAAATAAATAAAAATTGAAAAAAAAACTTTGAAAACTTGGTACCCAAACTAATCAAACACAACTTTGCTCACAAATCCTAAAGCATATATAAATGCATACCTGTGTTGATCTTTGATTCTTTTGCCAAGGTACTTGTTTCGTGCTTACTATCTTTAGAAGTGTCCCCAACAATTCTGAAGAATCGAATAGAACTTGAAGCACCTGTTGTGGTTGTCAGAGAAAAAACCAAAATCAATCAGTACTATGAGCACTGAATACTACCATAAGAAGAGCAAAAATAAATGTTTGATGAAACATGATTGGCTTCAAAAAACAGTATAGTTCATTAGCTATGCATCATGCACCCAGACTGTAGTGACATGGCAGGAGAAGTTATCTCCATAAGCCATAGTAATCGAGTTTGTCCCCGAATTTGTTCTAATTACGTAATATAATATCGACACATTTTTTGCATCAAAACTACAGCGCCAGAGCAGATCCCATTGAACTTTAATCACAAAGTTTAAAAGAAAAATAAAGCATACCCTCGTTGGAAGGGGGAGGAGAAGGGGCGATCTTCCTTTCTTCAGACTTGGTATCTTTTTTCCACGACCTACGAGCAGAAGTGTTATTTGGTCTTCCAGCACCACTACCTGTCACAGTATTATTCATTAAGTGTGTACATGTCAAAACCAGAAACATTAGGAGTCTCATCACTACATGACATCAGAGACGATAACAGATACATCAATGTTGTGTCGTAAGAAGCAATAATGAGAGTCTGATTAAATAAGACTGCAGATGCAATATACGAAATACAAAATCCTTGATCTATACAAAAACTGTCACAAAGACCAGAATCGCCAGATAGACCAATATTATTGGTTGGACAAGTTTTCTTAGAGCTATGATAATCATCATTCTATTTTCTGGTCATACATATCAATAATGTCGAAACCAAAACTGGTCGTGGCATTACCAAAAACAGTCGTTCATCAAAAGAACAGAACCCAATGAAATTCTTGACAAACCTAAGAAACAAAGAATCCAAATATCTTACCATGTGAATACTTTGATCCTCTGACCTTGCTTCCTGTTTTTGTGTTAAAACATTGTCAGATTAAAAAAACAAAAAAACAAAAACAAATAGGCGACCAAAAATCAAGCAAATTGACCTATATATGATAATCGCAGCAACAAATACTACTTCGTGAATCAGTTCAATATGTATATATATGCAATATAAAGACTCGGACACAAACACTGACTCAAAAATTGAAGAGTGCTATACTCTGAGACGGAGTGAAGCAAAAGACGAAATTGTACTACCTAAACCGCATAAGGCGCATAAGGCGCAGAGAAGATAAAGCAGCATACCCCCACGCGTATCCTTCTTTTCAACTATCGCCGGCGATTTGGGAGCACGACGCCTTCTGCTACCAAACATCGCTGCCAAATTCACCATTCTTGATTCTTCTGGGCCTAATGTTTGTTTCGTTTCCCCTATATATATATATAGTTTCTTTATGGCAAGCTTTTCAGGGACTAGATAATTAATTAGAAAAATTCATCAAAATTTTGAATTGTCCAAAACGCCCCTTATTAGTTGAGGTGCTTGGAGAATACATATACGACCCAAATTAGTAATATCAGTTCAAATAAGGGCAAATCTATTTTCTGTTCTCTTAAAATTAAATATTTAATTAAAAAAGAAAACAAAAAACCCATACCAAAATAGTAATATCAATCGATTTGTGTCAAAGTTTATTCCTTTCAGGAAAATGATTCTTATCTCAAGAATGTTTGGTTTTCCTACGACCAATTGGATTGTATTTGGCAATCAAAAAAAATAAAAATTGGTTTATATTTGGGGTGCCTATGTATAGGAACTGATACAATATATCTATATGAATGAAAATTAAAATTACTCATGAGTAATGACATTTTCATTTAAAAAGGTACATGACTTTTTTTCAATAGATGTCTCTTTAGGAATTAGTCTCTTTCAAGTTTAAAGAAGATAAGTGAACAGATATGATGGTTCATTTGGAGTTCTATATAAATCCATAAATCATATCTCCTCGAGGATCAAGAGAGAATCATCCATAAGTTCTTTCTCATTTCTCTACAAATATTCGTCATATTAAGAGAGTACAAGATACAATTTATGGTTCGCTAGAGTCTAAAATTGTGGTACTTCAATCTTGGGTCATCGATTGTTCTTTTCTACAAGACGGACTCCCATCGAACTATAAACTCAAGGATATGGGCGAAATATGTCTAGTAAATTGCATTTTGCATTCCTCAATTGGAAAATCAAGTCATTTTCTTTTCCTTATACTTCTTTTATATGATTCATACACTATTGCACTCCTTATTGTTAATAAAATAAGGGCAAATCTATTTTTGGTGGGCACAATCCAAGGGCATGACCATGATGTCAGAGAAGCCATCATAGTTGTTCAACAAGATCATCGCCCTCAGAAAAGCCTAAGGGCCGCCACGCTTCATCCGATTCACATATTGGACACTTGAGAAGATAAATAAGAAGCGGTCTCCGCACACTTGAACCTTCACAGGTCTCGATAATCTCCAAATCAAGCGAACTGGCTCCAGAATGAATCAAAGATCACTGCACGGACAGTCTTAAGGCATCCCACAAGGTAAAATTGGGTTTAGGGTTAAAAAAAACCCTAACCCTAACCCTAGGAGAGAGCTTTTTTAAAGCCGCGGTATAAATCTAGCAAGGAACAAGTCTTGTTTGTTTCAAACTTTGTGGGAATGGATATTGGGAATAGAGGGAAAATTAAAAGTGAAGGCAGGCTAGCAAGCTAGCAATACTCAACCCTATCTGGGTCACTCACAATTGTCTATGTTAGTACATGTAACATTAATAGCCGATTGAATGATTCGTCGTGTATCTTCTAATCCAAGTACTGATTCTTGAAACGAGTATATAGATTTGTACAAACCCCCACTCTTGTGAAGAAGAAACTTGATTTGTTATAACTTATAAATAACGTATAGTATTTACAAACTTGACATTGGATGCTTGATTTGTAACCAAACTATTGGGTTAAGAACTATATGAGCATCACATCATTTGAGTCGTATCCTTTAAATTGAGAAACCCTGCTCCTGTTCAAAAAAAAAAAAGAGAAACCCTTCTCTTCACCTTAAACATTATCACATCGGCCATCACAAGAAAGCAGCAATCCCTCAACTTGCCCTCGTTACCATCCCCTATTCTCAAATCACAAAACTCGTGTCTCCGAATCCAAACTCTCCAAACCTAAAGGCTTGCATTAGTCAATCTCTTTAACTAGGCATTTTAGACGAACCCATTTTGTTCTTCAAGGGAACTGATACTCAGATTCTCGCATTTGGCTTTCGACAAGATGTTTTCCTTGCCAATCTTCTTCTTTAATCGTTCAAGAAATATGGGTCCGTTGTTTATGCACGGAAAGTTGTTTGATAGAATGTCTGAGAGGAACTCAAGGTGCCCAGGTTTTTTATCAGAAGTTTTTATGGGTACTTAATTGATTTTTAAGTAAAACTGTAGCACCTTGCATATCCAGGTCGGTATTTATGGATGGGCAACATATATTACTTGCACTGTGAATGTAGATGGTGAAGAGTTGCACTGTAAACCTGAATGAGATAGGAGTCTAGCTATACATCAATAACTGACTGAGATAGGAATCATAGGCTAAAAATTAACATCATTAGCTAGAAAATTATGGATAATTGGCTTAGTGCATAGGGCAATAATGTAAGTTGAAACCACATGGCGCTAAGAATCATCCTTGCATCTTATGTCGCTCATTGACAGGAGCAGAGCTGGATCATAGAAATCATAAAACTAAAGATAGAGCAATTGTGTATAATTAGATCACATAGCTCTCTCTTTTTCGGCCGAAGAATCTTCCTTTGACAGACCCAATGTGCAATTCTGTTTTACATTACTAGTTGCTCAAGTGCTCAAGGCTCAATTTTGACAACAGATCAGCCTTACTCCAACTGATTATCTTCATACATGTTTTGCCATTACTGTTCTTGTTGTTTGGGTTTTCAATCATTGATCTGGACAGTTTAAGTGAGTTGAATACATTGAAGATAATTGGGGGACTCCAACTATGGATTGAAGAAACTATTATTAAGTTACAAGTCTAACAATAAAAAGCTATTGATTCTTGATCACCAAAAAGAACTGAATATCAAAATCATTGGATATGGTATGTTGTTGGGTTTTGGCATGTGGCAGAGAGAACTAGCTAGGTATGAGAAAAGTGATTGTAATTTATCGAGTGTGAACTGGGAGATGTGAAATTCTTAATAAAGGAAATTTAGCATTGAAGTTTTGGCCCTCTCACAAACCCATGGGATATGGTTGTTGTACAAAGAATATATGACTATTAAACTGAGATGCATTATGGTATATGTTGACTTGTCTTTCCATTTTACTAGGATATGAATAACCAAACATATGAACTTGGTCAGTTTATCTGGGGAAGGCTTTGTCTAATACTCAGATTTTTTCCTCTGCCCAAATTGAAGCTCTAGCTGGAAGAGCTGCTTGCAATCTGATTTTGGAGCAAGGATATTCTCTGGTTCGTTTCGAATCAGACTATCTTCGCTATGCAATCAATCCATGATTCTAATATTCATCTGAGAGTGGTTTCTGAGGATGTTTTTCATCTCTTCTCTCAATTGCCTGGCAGTTCTTTCACCCATCTTATTTATAGGGAGGGGAATTATGCCGCTCACTCCCTTGCCCGTTGGGCTATATGTAGCTTGAGCCTTTGTTTCACCCTCCAGCATATACTTCACTCCTTCTCTGATGAATTTCATCACCATAGTTTCAAAATTCTAGGTTATGTCTCCCATATATAGTTTTCAACCAAGCTGACCCTAGCACCACTTCACAGCCTGAAACTTGTAGAACATAGATTTCTCCTGAAAATACAAACTTCCCTAACTGTAATTCAGTTGTCACCTGCCCTCTAGTTTACATAATGGCTCCACTGGCCAACCTGACATTCAAAGGCTTAATTTCCCTAATTTTGGACTAGTATTTTTTTTAGCAAAGCAGGATGGATGAAGTTATGAGATGTTCCTGTATCAATGAGGATGTGAATTTTCTTGTGATTGAACTCTCCTTTTACTAGCATAGTATCAGAATCGTCCAAACCTCCTAAGATCTGTACGTAGTTGTACCTCAGAGGTATCTTCATCAACTCCTTCGATCACACTGTCATCATTCACAACTTGAGGTGACTCTGGTGTCTCTCCTTCATCCTGCGGAATTTCAATGACCATCAGTTGACCTTGCCCTTTTCTATAGTTGTGGCCTAACCGGAAAATTTCGTCAAAGAAAAAGCACTGATTCCTAGCCATTCTCTCCTGAAATTCTACTCAACTCAGTCTTCTGTTCCCATTTTGCCTTAGTGCAGCTGCATTGTTACCTTGCCCTCCATTTGAACCTGAAAGGGTTTGAGGTTTAGCTTGTACCCCAGTATTCATTGTGGAATGCATGTTGTAGTTGTTGGTAAAATTGGCATTCCCTCTACTCAACTGACTCGATCTTTGTGAAGCCCTAATATTCAGTTTCTTCTCCTCAAAGATTTTTGCTAATTCACATGCTTCATAGAGAGATTTGGGTTTTAGGGCTTTAACATCTGCTATAATTCCACTTTTCAAAACCCCAATAAAGAAGGACATGAGCACCTGTTGTGAAAACCCTGGAGCCCTCCTTGACAGCTGAGTAAACTGTCCCATGTAATCTTCTACGCTCCCAGTTTGTGACATTCTTCTTAAAGCAGCTTGATGATCAGTGACATTGTACCCCCCAAACTCCCTCATTAACAAATCAATGAGTCCTTGCCAAATCTAAGGAAATTCACGTCTAAACAGGTACCACCTATCTGAAGTTGTTTCTGTCAAATGCATGACTCCTATGGTTAACTTCCTGTCCTCAGGAATTTGTTAAAAATTGAAAAACTGTACAGCCTTATTTAACCAATAAACAGGATCTCCTCCACTGAAACTGGCAAACTCAAGTCTCACTTGTTTCATGGAAGGTAGTGAAAGATCAAAACTGAATTGTTGGTGTGTGTATGGTGATGGTGTTTGGTTGGGGTTTGTATGTTGTAGCATGGTGTTATGAACTGTGTGTGTATTGGGATTAACATATGGAGTGTGTGGTGGGGTAGCTTGCAACCAAGCACCATTAGATGATTGAGCATCGAAAATTGGATGAGGTGGGTAGATATTATTTGACACCAATGGATGAGTTGTGTATGAACTGTGATAAGGTCCAGTTGACAAAAATGGATATTGGAGTATGTATGAACTGGAATAGGGACCAGTTGACAAAATGGAGCATGTGTTTGTTAGCTAAAAAGCCACCCTCAAGTATAAGGGCCAAGTTATAGTGTAGGAATTATGAGTAAGGGATATCGTACCCAAAGGGTTGGTAAACCCACTCTAGCTAGGAAAACCTAAAGGATGCTAAAAAGATTATGCAAATGTACAATCACAAACAATGGCTCACAAGTGAACCAAAGTTCATGGTGAATATATGCAAGATGAGGTAGATTTGAATTTGGTTTTGAGATGATTTGATTCGAAACTTGCTAAATGTAAACTTGAAATATAAATATGCTAAGCTAAATTAGATGTGATGAAATTGATGGGAGTTGGGACTTAAGGTTTTCACCTCTACCCTCCCTTGCAAACAATGTTGCTTCTAAAATGAATGATGTCATTTATTACCCTAAATGCATAAAGCTTGGAGATGAAGAAATTATGCAAACCAACCAAGCTTATCTCTAAGTGATTGTAGTTCACAACCCTAACATGCACATATGATATGCTATCATGCTTCAAACAACTAAGGTTAATCAAGCCCTAATTATTTCTCATGTCATAGCAAACAAACATACCCAAATTGATTAAGTTCAAGCATGAAAGTTCAACTCTTGATCTAGCATATTAAGGTGCTAATGAAAAGTGCATCAAACACAATATATACATCAATGTCATACAAGATTGGCTAGGGCTTTCAACCCTAGCCCCAACAAACTAACTACTCACTCATAATCAAATATACAAGCTTCAACATGATTATGAACATCAAACTAAAGAGTAAGGAAAGAAAAGCGACTATGCTCAAGTTGAGGAGGAAAGGGATGAACTCATGGTATCCTTGTGATGGTGATGATGGAGGTGATGGTGATGGTGTCCTCAAATGGTGCTAGCTCCTCTTCCTTCTCCTTGCTTGATGATAAAGGATGGAATAGATGGATGAATGGCAAAATGATGAAGCTTTGTGTATATGAGATGAGATGGGTAGAAGGGAAAAGTGACGAATTTGGAGGTGATGGTAGTGAGGTTATGGTATGAAGGTGGTGGAGATGGAGGTTTTGTGGAGGAGTGGTGGTGGTTCTCTAATGGAGATTAGAGAGAGGAAATGAGATAGTGTGTGAAGTGGGAGATGGTGTCTCCAAAATGGGGGAGAGAAACTTAAATAAAGATGAAAGATGGAGCAAAAGTGGGGAGAGAAAACAAAAAATCAGATTTTCTCCTCCTCCCATCCGATTTTAATTTGCTCCCAAGAATGAGTGTGAACATGGCTATAACATTGCCAAAACCAAGGCAAAAGGTGATGGGAAGAGAATTGTAAGAGAAAAGGTAATGATGGAGAGAAAAGGAGTAGGCTAATAGGTAATGATAGGAAAAATGGTGTAAGGAAAAGGTGGTGTAACACAAAAGCATGGAAGATATATGTATGGAATCATGATGGACTTTTGGGTAAAATAGGGAAGTGATGATTATGGTGGGAAAGAGTGAAAGGTGTTGGAGTTGACATCTAACCAAAAGGTTAAGAACTAGTTGTGATAGAACAAGACTTCTCCACCTTTCCTTTTCTATGAAATTGGCCAAAAATATATAGCACCACCAAAAGTGGTGATGCGCCGCCACTTGTGCCGCCACAAGAGGTGATGCTCGGAAAATCACCGGAATTTCACCGTTTCTCTTCTCTTGTCAATATTTTCTACAAAACATGGAAATGGATTAGTTGACAACAAAATGGACTTTAGAACAAGTAATTCTCAAGGATTAGGGCACAAAATTATCTATGAATTATGATCCAACAGTGCTTGAAAGCCAATGTTAAAAAAGTGTGGCATAGAGGGATCAACAGTGCTAGTAGGAGATGTAGGTGCAGAACGCACTATAACCAGAATTAGTACTCATGTTTGTAACACGAAATGGACATGTTATATAATAAAATGGATTAGCCTCAAAATTGGTATGCTGGTAGTAGTTTGGTGTAAGAGGTTTAGAGTGAACTTCTCTTGTACCTCCCAGACTCTTGCTAGCATTCACATCAGTATAAGGCACAGTTGACCTAATTACTTTTGAACGAGGAATCACAATAGGGTCAGCTACCTCTTTAGTAACATTAACAAATGCAGTAGTAACCTTAGAATTAAGCCCCAAAATCACTTCATGGTGTTGTACTTCACGAAACGATAACCTTTCAGAATCAGAAGAAGGTGGTTTCGAAGTACTTCCTTGTGCTGAAGATGGTGACGAAGTCGTTGAGGTGGCTACTATAGACGCTTTTGCTGACGAAGGTTCCAGTGTCACCAAATTTGGGACTACAGCTACACCGCTCACCTCCTGCAAGGACCCAAAACTAATTTGAGCCAATGTGGTTGCTAGAGCTCTATTTCTAGCTAGATCCACTCCAGGAGCTGCAGTGCTGGTCTTCGCTTCTAGTAAGCTAGAGCAGACGCATCTCAGCTATCAACTTCGCCTTGATGGTGACTACAGAGCGTTGCACCTCCTCTAGCGACCCTTGCATCGTGGTCACTGAGTCTTGCATCACCAGTATTTGCGCAGCTGTCTCATCTCGATGAACCTAAAATTCATATTCAAGTTGGTGGGATGATTCAGCTCCGAGGTGAGGTACGTTGAGTTGTAGATGCTCCTCCACCCCGCTTCTTGTTAGCCATGGCCTCCAAATCGGAGGCTCTGATACCAGATTGTTAGGGTGTAAACCCTAACTCTCCATATTAAGATTGGAAAGAACCAGAAATGAAGAAAATGCAAATAAAATAAACTGAAATAATAAAAGCTTGATTAATTTTTTTCTCCGATACTTGCAGCGAGCTAAATATCTTAGACTCTGTCATGTGGGACGCGTGTCAAACTGACATTGGACCTTACAACTCATTTCAGCCAACCTGGCAAAACTATCAAAACGCTGTGTTCTAACTTAAACGAGATAAAACTAAGTACAAAGCTCTCCTACTTGAACTAGGATAGATAGAAATTGTAGATGTAACAAGTCTGTCCTCTACCTCGTCTTGGAGTACCTCGATACCAATCTCAAGAAGTTCATTGATTTCTTCCGGAAGGGCCCTAATTCGGGCGCCAGCGATGGTCCAGAGCTTTCTGTTTCAGCTATGTAGGGAGTCACGCACTGTCACTCGCATGGCGTGCTTCACCGCGATTTGAAGCCGTAGAATTTGTTGTTGGATAAGGATAGAGGGATTTTGAAGATTGCGGATCTCGGATTGGGGAAAGCGTTCACTGTGCCGCTCAAGAGCTATACGCATGAGATTGTGACTCGTTGGCAAAATATCCGTTCTACCCTTCCGTCTTGCAGTAAAATCAGTCAATTACTGTAGCGTCATGAAATTACGGAACTACCCCTTTGTTAACGTCTCCGTCTGGAGTACCAGTTTTTCACTATCTAACTGTTGCAATGTCTGAAGCTGCAAACATCTCCCACGGTGGGAGTCCCACCTTTGTTAATTATGAACCAGAACATGTTTTTTGCAATTATCTTTTAAATCCATTGCGTTGCATGATCACTACTATATCTCTCTTCAAAATGATTATTTTCTTAATCCTCTTTAAAACCCAAGCTTTACCAATGAATTTTTAATAAGTACCAGCCCACCTTTTGGTATGTTCTTGGACTTGAAGCAACCGAGTGATCGAACTCAACTCGGTGCCTGTGGGATGAATTGATTCACACCCCAAGTGAACGGCTCAAAACATGCTTCCTTCTCTGAACTATTAATGATCTCAGTATTATACTCATGTATTACTTAGAAAGTCATTTCCTAAACAACAAGAAATCAAATACAAATCTCCTTGTACTAATGAGAGACCTCCCTGGACCTATGTTTCAGATATAATACCATAAAAAAGAGAAGATTGTCTATCAAATTAGCTGTTCTATTTCCGGCGCTGCTTTCTTCATATGCTTTCCATGTATATGCATCCATTTTTCAGTTTCTTAAAACCCACAACACCAAGCATATATCCCTTGTATATGTATCAAACCTAGCATGCATGTATATGTACACATAAACCTGCTTATAAATACCCAGAAGCCCTAGCTAGCTTCTTCATCAACTCCTTCCACCAACATCCATTCTACTTCTTTCTTCTCTAGCTAATCTACTCTCCCTAATCTCTCCTAGTGTTATTAACTCTAGCTTCCTCTTTTTATTCCCTCTCAGGCAGAAATCAAAAAACAAAGAAGGAAAATGACTAAGCTTACAAGTTGTTTTGCGATAGTTGTGTTCATTTCTCTACATATTCTATACCAATCATCTGCCTCTGGTGATCAGAACAGTACAAGTACATATAATGTTCTCAAGTTTGGAGCGAAGCGCAATGGTGTAACCGACTCAACCCAAGCTTTTCTCGAAACCTGGTCTGCAGCATGTGGCACCTCTTCAGATTCCAGTGAAATATATGTACCAAAGGGGAGGTATTTGCTTGGCGCTATGGCCTTTAAAGGTGACTGCAACTCACATGTCACTTTTCGGATTGATGGAACACTCGTGGCTTCGCCTGATTACCGAGTATTAGGCCAAGCGAACAACTGGTTCAGCTTTGAAGGAGTTAGCGGGGTGACAATAATCGGAGGGGCACTTGATGCCAAGGGCTCCGCCCTGTGGGCTTGCAAGTTAAGCACTAAAACCACTAGCTGTCCTAATGGAGCCACGGTTAGTAACTATACTCCAGTTAAATCATCGTATCTTATTTTACAGTTGATACTGAAGCTAATTGAATTATTGTACATATAATTGTAGACTTTGAGTTTCACAAACTCCAAGGACATTAGAGTTGAAGGACTAATGTCATTGAACAGCCAAATGTTTCACATTGTGATAAACGGCTGCCAAGATGTACTCATTCAAGGCGTCAAAGTCATTGCTGCTGGCAATAGCCCAAACACCGACGGCATCCATGTCCAGTTCTCAAAAAATGTTGCAATCTTCGACACCTCCATCAAAACTGGGGACGATTGTGTCTCTATTGGCCCCGGCACCAAGGACTTGTGGATGGAACGCATATTTTGCGGACCTGGCCATGGCATTAGGTATGTAAAAGTCTGCATGTAGTATACATGTAAACATTATGTTCATAATCATTGAAGTTAGACATTGCTTCTACTCTGAGTGAAAGTACCAGGGCAATGAATTTTATTTCTTGAAATGAGCGTTTAAGACTGAATATAATGGTAGCTTCTGATTACGACCCTTAATGTTAATGTTGGCTAATGTGTGTTCCTGTGTTGTGATTGCAGCATTGGGAGCCTGGCCAAAGATTTGGTAGAGGAAGGAGTCCAAAATGTAACACTCAAAAATGCGATTTTTAAGGGTACCCAAAATGGTCTGAGGATCAAATCCTGGGCAAGACCCAGCACAGGGTTTGTACAAGGTGTTCAATTCCTTGACGTCAAAATGATTAATGTCCAAAACCCCATTATAATCGACCAAAATTACTGTCCACACAACCTCAACTGTCCTGGTCAGGTAAGAAATCATTAACTAACTTGATTATGCTCCAGTCTCTAACTTTGCTGAAAGTGCAACAACATAAGAACTAAAGCACATTGCTTTCTTATGTCAAATAGGTATCAGGTGTCAAAGTTAGTGATGTACTGTACCAGAACATTAGAGGAACATCAGCAACAGCAGTCGCAATAAAACTTGATTGTAGTGCAGAAAATCCATGCAGCGGAGTAAGACTGGAAAACGTGAATTTGACTTGCCGGAAGCAAGCGATTCAATCATATTGTACGAATGTAAATGGAAAGAGTGTTGGCACTGTGCAAACAAGCAGTTGTTTGTAAAGTTCAGAAGGGAATTAGACATGGGGTAGATAGGTCTTGTACATATATGTGCAGATGCATATCGCAACTGATCAGAGGGGGATTCAACTCTTGTATATATGCTATGCAGATTTGATGAATTCCACAGATCAAAAATATGTACATTCTATCATTCTCTGTATATGAACAATAATATTGTTAATGGTAATCCATTTTATAACCAGTATCTACTTTTAAGTATCCAGTATTTGTTGTCTGATTTTGTTGTGATGTGGTAAAGTTGGGACTTAATTTGGTATTCCTGAAAAAATGACACTTTACTGCACTGCACAACAGATATGAACTCATTGGAACATAACCACTAATCATCTATGTTCAGTATCTCTTTTTGATATATCTTTTTCCTCATTGTCATTAAAAAATAAAGAATCGGCTCACTCCTGTAATGGCAGAAAGACTCGGCAACTAGTTTTTCAAATGTGAATATACAGTATTCATTGTGGCCAATAAATTTACAGATTCTATGCAATACAATCAAACCATGTGGCTCTCATGTCTAAATCTGTGGTTAGATTGTGAAAGCACGTACTTGTGTTCCATGTTCTGCAACTACCGAGCAAAAAGCAGATGCTTCAGGTACAGCATTTCTGTTTTGGCGTTGCTTGTTCCTGGAAATCTATTAATGTACTAATTGATATATACATACATGATCGAGCAGCTGGTAAACTGGGCCGCTTCGAAATAAACTACTTAATTCCATCTTTTAGCGTTCTTTGTTCCTTTTGATTTTGCCTTTGCTTGCTGGAATGCCTGCATCTTTTGCTTCTTTCGAGCTTCCTTTTCAGCCTGCAATGAAAAGCTAAGGAAGTCAATACCGGATTGGCTCAGATTGCTGCACTAAACAAAGCCTGCAAAATTCTTAAGGTTTCATATAAGAAGCATTCTTACCTTGGACATCTTCGATTTCGCTTTCACTTTAGGAGCCTTTTCCTCAATCTCTGCCTCACGCTCGAGCTCTCTTTCCCTAGCATCTAGATTCTTCTCTAGATAATACTGCACATCATTAAATTGCATGGTCACAAACAATCATCAAGTAAGCAACTGCATAATTGGTTTCAATTTTAAATGAACTCCAGACTCCAAATTAAAGAACTGCTACTCTATAGGCGATATTTCCTTTTGCTGAGATTGCAGATGAAAGACTGGCTTATATAAACGGATCTCATCCTTTTCACACTAAAATTTTTACTCCATTCTTCAATGATATCTGTATTATTACAGGCGACTCATCAATCTCTTGGTTCTGCTAACTCTCAAATTAAAAATATTCAATAATGCTTAGTATTGGTTAATATATATATGCAATATGTTGTTATGTATTCCAATTTTAGCTGAAAACAATTTTAAAAAAAAAGAAAAAAGAAAAAGACAGACATTAAAAAACCAAAACAAAAGATTATCCAGACATCACATGCTTTTAGGCACATAATAAACTGACAATGAAGACTGCTTACATTGTAATTGCCTGCATAATCTTGCAATCTTCTGTCTTTAACTTCCACTACTCTGTTAACTATTTGCTTTATGAAGTATCGGTCATGAGAAACTGTGATAACAGTGCCCTTGTACTCATTTATTGCCTCCTGAAAGAACAATTATGAATTATAATACAGGTAAGTGATACTGATGTACTACAATAAACCATTTATTGTGGAGAACAGAATGGAAAGGAAATGTAGGAATACCTCAAGCATCTCTTTCGAAGGAATATCCAAGTGATTTGTCGGTTCATCCAGAACTAGAAGAGTAGATGGCTTTACCATGAACTTGCAGAAAGCAAGGCGCGCCTAACAAAAATGAAAAGACAAACTATTAAACCGTGCCCTCGATTGATTCTCAAGAGGAAGACATTATTTTGGAGTATTGACACATTTGCTTCCATAGATAGTAAAGCCATCTTGTATTTATATACATAAAAGAAGTAGCATAAACAATGGATAGTTCAAGGATTGCAAAGCATTGGACAACAGAAAAGCTGCCACAATGGGAGGAAACAATTATACTAAATTGTCTATAGAATAAAAACACTATTCATAACGGATAGTATGCAGGACTGTTATCATATGGTTATTACAACAAATATAAGAGTGTTATGACAATGATGACCAGCTGGTTAAGCAAAAAGCTCACATATTATATGAATAACATACTTGAAGTTATGAGAAACAAGTTTGAAAGAAACCTTAAACATTACTAGGATGGGATAGATGTCTCTAAGTCCTACATCTAACTTCATCCTCATGTGCACAGTTTTACCTAGACTCATGTCTATAAAATCATTGCGCCTCGCTTGCATTACTATTCTTTTGGAGAAGTTACTTGTATTATCTTGGCCTAGTCAAAGGTCACAAGTTCCATTGAGCGGCAACAGAATGCCAATGAGAACCATGAATGGTTAAATAAAATTACTACGCTATATAATTAGGACTCAGGAAAAACTGGCAGTTACCACAAAAAATATCTAGACAAATTGAAATAACTGAACTAGATGCAGAGTCAACACTAGCAGGTCAACAAAATATTTTGAACAAAGAATGTTACATGTACCCATAAAAGCTAAGTTTAAGAAATTTAATTGAAAAAATGCATCTTGAACTAACCTTCTCACCACCACTTAGGAGGGAAACTTTTCTATCAAGCATATCAGCTTTGAAATTACAACGACCAAGGAGACCCTTTATATCATCAAGTCTCCAGTCCTCTGCTGCTTCTTCTACTGTCTCAAGCACTGTTTTATTTAAATCCAGTGCCTCAGCCTAAAAAGACATGAACATGGGTCAACCAACAATAGACTGACAAGGAAATATACAAATATGGTTCCTCGATTACTAAGAAAAAACTCCATGCTATTAGTTATTTCAAAGTAGAAAATAGTAATGACAGTACACACCTGATTTTGTTCAAAATAGTTTGGTAGGACATTATGCTCCCCAAGCAGAACTTCACCAGCTGTTGGCTTTTGTAACCCCATTATTAGTTTCAGCAAAGTACTCTTTCCACATCCATTTGGGCCAATAATGGCAATCTTCTCTCCCCTTTCAATTGTGAGATTTGCTCTGCTAAACAGCACCTGGTACACAACAGATATGAGTGCAATTAATATACACAATTTGCAGATGAAAAGCTCTCTCTTTAAGGCGGCAAGCAAATATGGCATATAGCACTTTTACTTCTGATCATAATGTGTAAACACACCTTATCCCCAAAGCCAGCTTCCAGATTCTTAAGTGTTGCAACAAATCTTCCACTTCTTCCCCGTTCAGGAAACCTGATCCTCATCTGTTTCCTCTGGAACGGCCTTTCAACTAGGTCCTCTTCCTGAAGTTTCTCCAGCTTCTGTGTTTTCCAAGAAGAAAATAAATCTTAGATAAAGAATTGGAGGTAGCCAGCAAAATGATCTTTGTAAATACCTGGTGAGAATAGATAATCAATTTTGTGAATGCACACAGACTTGACCAGACATCAGAGAGATAAAGCAAAAATCATTTGTTTTAGTATTGTTTTATAATTAATAGAAAGATATAGAATTTGGCAGACACAGTTTGTTAGCAACAAACTTAATGCAGTTGTACTAGAATGATTGAATGATAAACTACATCTTAATATACAAAACTTGATTAGAGCAAAGTCTAAGAGATGCTATATATATTTTTTTTTTTCAAAAATATTGTACTTTCCCGTAAGTTCTCACAACTGAGAGAATAGAATGTAGAGTAAAACAGCTTAGTTGCATTTTATAACCTTGAGAAAGCGAAATAACAGAACTCAGTGCTAACCAATTGTCCAGATTAGATTGATGTTTTTATTCATTCAGAATTCCAAGCAAATCAGTTTGATACCCTGATAAATCTCAATGTACCTTTCCAGCAGAAGACGCACGGCCAGAATTTGCTCCAGCGCCCAACCTGTGTATCAAATCTTTTGTGTGCTCAATTTCCTTTTGTTGCTTCTCCCAAGCAGCATTTTGACTTTCAATCCAAGCTGCCTTTGCAATATAATACTCAGAATAATTTCCCTCATACGTTCTGGAGACACCCATATCAGTTTCCACTATTTTTGTACACAATTGATCGAGAAAAGCTCGGTCATGAGATATGATAACCATTGGCACATCTTGCTGATTGAGATAATCTTCGAGCCACTCAATTGTGTCAAGGTCAAGGTGATTTGTAGGCTCATCCAGCAGTAGTAAATCAGGGTCCTGAAAGTACATATTTTCAGCCATTATACTGTGATCCACAGCTACACCAATATACATTCTAAGATATATGTGCCATGCACATTAGCATATCTTACGGTAATAGTGTTAAACATACAGATACAGTTGATAGCCACTTTCAGAGTATGATGATTAATTCTCTCAGATTAAAAATTACAACGCTCAAGCTACCCTAAATGCAACATGATAACACTGCTATTTAGAGTAACCAACTTCATACTTGAAATTGCACCTCCCTAATCAAAAACCAAGTAAGCAATTCCCCTTGTTAACCACTAATCACAATGCACCATGACACCATTTCGGCAACAACACACTACTGCAAACTATACCAACAATAACAATAAGTTCATATATCCATCAAGCAAAACTCCAAGCTAGAACTCACAATTCCAACAACTACATTTTTCATCTAACAACACAAAACTATATACCTGCAGCAAAATCTTGCCAAGCGACATCCTCATCTGCCAACCACTACTAAACGAAGCCACCAACCTATCCCCATCCTCGGGCGCAAACCCAAGCTCCGGCATCAACTTACTAATCTTTGCATCCACCATACTCAAGTCACACTCCTGCGCCCGATTCTGCAGCTTATCCAGCTCATCCAACAGCCTCCCCATCAAGTCCATATCCTCCACAGCATTCTCCAACGCCTTCTGCACCCTCTCCAGCCTCTCAGCCACCTCCATCTCCTCCTTAAAAGCACTCATAAACTCCTCCCTCACCGTCTTACTCATCGAAACCTCAAACTCCTGACTCAAAAACGCAATCTTCATATTCGATTTCGCCTTTATCACATTCCCCGAGTCCGGCTCCTCCAAACCAGCAATAATCCTCATCTGGGTCGTCTTCCCCGCACCATTCACACCCACCAGTCCAACCTTCTCACCCTTCTTCACTTCCCACGTCACATCCTTCAACACAGTCACACCCTTATAGCTCTTGGTCACATTCTCGAGCTTCACACCGGAAGAAACGCCGGAAGCTCCGGAATTGGAGCTCTTCTTGCCACGTTTACGTTCGTGGGTCCCGTTCCCGGAGTTGTCAGAAAACAGAGACTCAATGTCGGTGTTCTCTGACGTGGCCACCGGAGTTTCGACGGCCAAAGCCGGGAGCTTTGTGCGGATATGTGAAGTGGGTGTTGAGGGTTTGAATAAAGAAGTGATTTTGATGGAGGGGGAGGTGGGTTTGGGTGATTGGGCGGAGATTAGGGAGCGGAGGCGAGGCGGGAGAGAGGAGGTGGGGGTGGAGCCGGCGAGGAAGGTGGAGCGGAGGTCGAGGCGGTGGAGCTCCATGGTGAGAAGATAGAAGAGAAAGGTGGAGTCTTTGTGTTTGTATGGATATGAATTTGGGGGTTTGGGTTTCAAAGGTGTGTGGTGGAATGGAGGTTGCTCTTTCTCTCTACTCTCTCAGGGGAGGAAGGAGCAGAGAGGTTGGAGATAGTGGTGAAATGTGTGGAGGTTTAAACTTTAAAGCCATGGGAGAGAATAGTAGAGACAAAGATGGAGAAAATGAAAGGATGGACTATTGAGATATGGGGGGTTTTAGGGTCTCTATCACATAACCAATTGCATTTTTTGTGAGGTTTCTGTTGGGGGAGGAGGATGGTTTTGAAGCCTACTTTGTGGACTCTGCAAAGTTGTGAGATTGTTTATGGGTGGATTGATCTCATTTTTCTAAAGTATATACTAGGGAGAATTGATGTTAGGGTAGAGTTAAGTGGATTCACGAAATTGCTGTATAATTTAAACGAGATATGTTGTTTAAATAACTCATTCATTTCAACTATGTTTGTAATTCTCGATGATCAAAACATGTTACATAAAGCCTCTCTGAGTGTTGAAACTATTGAATGACAAGTCGCTAACCCCTAAAACAAATTATGTAATACCTTATATGTTGGGCTACACATGAACATATCACTAAAGATTATGTTGAATGATAGAAGATCACCAAAAGATTTATATGAGCTAGTGAACTTGTTATGCAACATGATCTTTTTCAACTACATGAACATTATAATTGATTTGATCTACATTGTGAAATTACATTAACCCTCAACAAAAGGGATAGTTCCTTCAAATTTCAAGGGATTCACGCCATACACTTGTGTTTGTTGTAAACAGATGAACCAAGAGAAAGGTCACTGACAAGGACTCATTGTTGTAGTTCTATTCAAATCTAACATCATGTTCCGTAAACCAACAAAAGAGGAGAAAGTGTGAATGAATTGGCGCCAAGAGAAACTATAACATAACGATAACGCCCGCACCATCAAATACCAGATTTCGTGGTGCACATTCTGCTCCCAAGATTTCAAGAATTCCAGACCATCCTGTCATCTTGTGCCACGTGTAGCTGAACATGTGTGTCTCCTCCAACCACGTCTATACAAAACTAGACACTTTCTGTTAAAACCAACTAGACTTGCGTTGTCAAGGACTTACAAGTAGTGACAATAATTACCAACATATGCATAGCCAATTTTTGACCTATTTCAAACCGATCAATAGGAAGCAAACGTTTCATCTGTTTCACTCATAAAGCAATCTCTCGGATGTTATATTACATCTCATTAGTGATGATCAAACAGTTGCATAGCTACGACGAAGACAATCAACAGAGGACAACTCTACGATTTCTAGTCCAACTTCTCTGAGGGTTTGGTGGTACTCTTTTGAAACGAAGTTAGACGTATCTTTGGAACCATACAGTTTTGCAACCGTGCTTTCAAAGGACGGTTTGCTACTTTCTGCCAAAACATCAATCATTGTCCACAAGTTCATTTACCGATTCTCTTGCGATGTCGTAGGAAACCCTTCTCTTTCAAAGGGGATTTGTGTGGAGCACTTCCGCCAACCCTTGGAAGACCTCATTTTCCCGAGGAAATTTCCCCTTTGGTTGGTACATCATTTACCAATTCTGATGTAGGTTTACCTCTGCCAACTCATTAACTCCAATCCACAAGTTCATTTTGACCCTCTGGGAATGTTAGAACATGAAACGGAAGATAGCTTCTAGGAGTCTTGGCATCGAAAATCCCCTGTCTGGTTTTATATTATTCCTTTTCATTATGTTATTGGCCGACCTTGGACCAATCTTTAACAGCCTGTTACTCCTTCCATGCAACCAAATTCCTTGATTAATCTACTAAAGAGCAGATTACCTTCCCAACACCTGGAAACATGAAATTTCTCTCCTTCTGGCTATTAATGTGTGAACTTGGACCAGTAACAAAAGAACACAAGTGATTTAATAATAGGATACAAGATTAAATAACAGAAAGTTGCCGAACAAATATCACAGAAATTTTCACAACAAACAAAAAAGAAGATTTTGATCAAAAGGAGTTTCGCTTGAAATTGAACCTGCAATCTTTAAAACAAACTATTCCACCTAAAGAAGGGAGTTGAGAAAATATTCGAGACAAGAAATTTCACAACTCTGAAGGCTAATACCATAACTCATATAAGACTGAAAGCAGCTAGGCTTTAAACTTCGCTAGGAGCCTAGCATAGAGCAAAACTAGTCCACGTACTAAAGCGCACATATGCTGAAATCCAAGTCACCCTGACCACAGGGAATGGAAGCAAAAACAAGAGATACCAGACATCTGAATATGCATACTAGATAAATATATCAAGAGGAGTCAGTAAGGACACAGAAGCTGCTACAATACAGAATGTAGCAACAGTCGCGTAAGAGACGAACAAAGTGAGTTTTATTTCTCTCCCAGGAACATAAGGTCGAAAAGAAGACTCTTTTTTCTAAAAAGAACATTCATTTGTTTGAGAGGAATATACTTTTCTATAATAGAAATCACCAGGGAATCCCATATCACAATACTGCTTTTGAAAATCAATTTGTGATTAGAAACATCCTAGAATTTTACAATTTTTCCAACTAAGGCATCCTTTTTTAGTTTATCACTGATCTTCATGAACTATGATATCAGAAAATGTAGCCATAGAAGTAATTATGGCCACTCACACCTGCATTACATTACCTGCCAATGGGATGCAATATTGTTGTAAACAATAACAGGTTGTCAGAGAGAGATAGAGAGGTTTGTTTGAAAACTGACAGTGCTCAACAATTTCGCACTATGCAATAATCAGTGCTAATTTACAAACAAAACACATTTTCAAAAGAACTAACAAAGATAGTATAGACAAACTTGATTAAAGATTGTGGTGCGAGCCATAAACAATTATTCAAAACCAAAAGAAATCACTGAAAAGAGCATTAATACAGACCAATAAGCATTATAGAAATAAAACTACATAACAAATTCATTTAGTCCATAGGATTGGAAATTTAAAAGCATTTTGTTCAACCTCACTGACACCTTGAAATACAGATAGGTTTATAAGTCAATTTCTCAAACCTTGAGCTTTCAAGCAAATATTAAAAAAACTACAGTACTTTGAAGAGCTAGAAGAAGAAATAGAAAATGGGGATAAAACGGAAATTTCTTTTGACAATTTTAAGATTCTGCTCTTTGTAGCAACCATCAGCTCCATTTAAACTTCAGAAGAATCACCAGACCAGTAAAAAACACTGATGCACCTATGAGGAATCTGCACATTTAATAAGAAAATGTGAAAAACATTTTAAAAGAGATGAAAGGTTTTGAACCCAAAATCCCTTTAAAGAGAATGCAAGATAGAGTTCGAGTTCAAAGAAAGAACTAGCTTCAATATTCATTTACTTATATTTGACACAACAATGACTGCAAAAGTAATAACTAACCAAGTGAGGGCAGCACAAAACAAGAACATAACAAGTAAATGCAATTAAGGAAAATTCAGAAGCTTTGATCAACACTATGCATTAGATTGAACTCAATGCCTTCTACATTTCAATTTTCCAAAATGAAATGTGCTAAACTACATTGTGCAAGAGTGACTTTGTTTTATTTTTGTGCACAAGTGAGTGATTGACTAAAAATACCAAGTAAAAGAGTAAGTTTGCTATACCTCAGGGGCATCTAGTGCCCCGTGTAAGGAGCACCACCGTATTGCCCAAGACCATGTGGCCCTCTTCCTGATCCACCTTGGCCCAACTGCGGGTTGGGGTAGCCTCCCGGCAATGCCCCTTGATTTCCATAGGTTCCCATCATTCCAGGACTGATACTTGGCTGACCACCATACGCACTTTGTATTCCATGTGCTCCACCAGGCACACCAGGGTTCACACCTTGAGCTCCCAAAGTCCCAAATATATTCAGACCAGCTCCCTGTGTAGCAAGCAAAGCTAGAGCCTGACCAAGCGCCGGGTTCAACGCCTGTGTTGATGCAGCCCCCTGGTTAAACCCAATTCCAGCAGCACCACCTGGTGCCATCATATGGCCAGGCCCAGCTGGTGCTCCGCCACCAAAACCACCGGAATTCTTATTCCTATTGTGGTGGTGCTGGTTCCCGTGATGAGACTTGACCGGCTTCGGACCATCAATAGCCTTCTGGCAGTGCAAAATGTGACCATCAAAATTCTTATGCGGCTCCTCCAAAGCCCTCTTTGCACTCTCTGGCGACTTATACACAAACAAACAAAACCCCTTCGGCCTCCCCGTCGCCTTATCCAGCCCCAAAGGCCCTTCTTCAATCTCCCCAAACCTCGAAAAGAACACAAGCAGCTTCTGAGGATCCAAATCCGCTCCCACATTGCTCACATAAATCTTCCTCTGCGTGTACTCCGAAACCGGCTGGGACTGGGCCGCCACCGCAGCAGGCCCAGGCCCAGTCGGCGTCGCCGCAGGGCCCAACGAGGCCAATTGGCAAGCAGTCATTCGATTCCCTATCTTCTTCTGCGGCTGCTTCAAAGCTCTCCGAGCTCCGGAGCGAGTCTTGAAGAGAATGAATCCATAACCCTTGGATTTTCCAGAGACCTTGTCACACACAGCCTTGCAATCCTCAATCTCACCGTACTCGGTGAACACGCTGGTTAGGGTTTCGGCTGTGGTGTCCCACCCAAGCCCGTGGACGAAGATCTTCCGGTGGATCGGATCCTCATCCGCAACTTTCCGGATCCGATCCGACACGTCACGGTGGCTCTCCGCCGCCTCCTTCAGCAAACTCACCAGCTGATCCTTACTAAACGGCTCCAGAAGATCCTGAATCGGCTCGTCCTCGTCATCCTCGCCGCCGTTCTCCACGTTCGCCTGACTCGGATCCGCCGACGTCGTCGTCGTCGTTACATTCTCCGTCTTGTACTCGACGCCGGTCTCTTCCTCCTCAACCTCCTCTTCTTCTTCGTACTCCTCCTCCTCCTCCTCAACCTCTTCTTCCTCCTCGTCGACCTCTTCTTCTACCTCCTCCGGTGGAGGCTCGTTTTGGGGCTTGGGCTCCTCGACGACGGGCTCCGTCGGCTGCTGCTGCTTCTTGGCCGGCTCGGAGGCCTCGGCGGAGTTGGAATCGAGCTTTCGCTTTCTGGCCATGGCGTCACAGAGAGAGAGAGAGAGAGATTAGGGTTTGTTTGGGGCGGAGGTGGTGACGGCAGCCCAGTAGAAATAGACAGAGAAGATGATTGGGCACAAGGTAGGGCTAATGTGAGGATGACTATAGTTGGGGGCAATTTTGTATTTAGAGAAAATAATTAAATGGTTGCGGGTCTCAATCTGTGTGATATAACTATATGACAAGGTTTTGTGTGGTTCATGTGTTTCATTAAGTGGCATCCATTAGTACATGTGAGATGTGACCAAATTTTTTTGGTCTAAGGAAAAAAATGTATATTATCATCAAGTCATCTTGAAGCAGATACCACAATCGCGAGACTTTGTAAGATTACAATAAGAAATTTACTTGCAAGTTGAGATGTGGATGATTATCGTAATCTATAAAGGGTGTCCGAACTATGATGGCAACTACCGGATAGAAGCTTGGAGATGAAAATTGTGCAAAACAGATTTTGTAACTATTAAGGAGTTGAAATAGATATAGAGACTTAAATCTATAAATCTATAAGTCATATAAAAGTCAAATTGTTCAAGATCAAACGCAAACCAATAATGACTTAAATCATATGGGAATTGAAACATATATATTATATTGTCACTAATCAATAATCACGTCAAGAGACGTAAAGATCAAGAAATCAAGCGACCAAGCTCACAATGATCGTGATCAAGCTACTCATGTAGTTAACACTGTTTGTACTTCCAATGATTATTAAATCAAGGTTCCTCATATTTGATTCACAACTAAAAAGCCGACATAATTAGCATTGATTCACAACTCCCACAATTACCCAAGTTTTTAATTTTATAGAGGTGAACCCCAACAAAAGCCAAATGCAAATCATCAACATCTCGAAAATAACCAATAACAAGGTTTTGATATCTAAGTAATATGGATTTGCTACGACTAAAATTAAAGCAGGAACTCTGCAAGTATAAATTGTAGAGTAGCTTTCTCTGGCCCGAGGAGACCAAAACCTCCAAGATGATTATGTCCTGGATGTCCAAGCTTTGCATACGAGAGAGTCTAATTGAACGAGTCTTTACCCATTTTTTGAACCCAACAACGCAAGGCAAGATCGTATTTTCCAGCTCAAGAAGCAAACCTGCAGCATGAGGTTTGGAACACAACATCTTGTAACTTGGGCTCATCATGTTATACTCGCAGGGGAAGGAGAAGCGCGTTGTTTACGCTTTAGTAGCTACGACAATCCCTCGTGAGTGCGGCACACACGTTTTTCTTTGTTTAGCAGGGGGCATCTAATCCTTTTGCCGCCGCAAGGCAGTCGAGTGGATGGATGTAGGCTCACTAGTAGGAAGTTTGCTAGCCTTTCTTAAAGAAGACTAGTCGCCTAGCGAGGCACATGAATAAAGTTTGCATGAATTGGACACTGGTGGGACTTTCGCATCAAGGAGGCTCTAAAAGCGAAAGTCATAGAAAAGAGACAGCGAGGGCAGTCAGTAACGAGGAGTATGGCCTGATTTATCAATAGATGGCATTTTTATGATAGCAATGTGCTCGTTGTATTTGAATAACCACCTACGGTTGTCATTGGACTTCCCAAACATTGGGAACTACCTTGGGAGGATTTAGGAACATGAACAAGGAGAAGCGAGAACAGGGCCGGGAGTATACAATGATAACTTCCGGACACCCATGCCCGATCGTGAGACTGGCTTGTTCGCTAGGGATGGTTTATAGATTATCAAATTTCCACAAATGATTGAAAACTAAAGTGCTAACGCGCCTTATATTTATTATTTAGTAAAGCCAAAAGAGTGGCTCCGGAAAACTTGCCTCCTTTGGCCTCCATGAGTGGCTATAGAGAACCAGTGAGAGGTATGAGACAACATCCCTTATCTCAATGACACCAAAACGATAATAAATGAATAGAATTAGGATAGCGATTCTCTTATCTGTTGTTGTCTCTGACTGTCCTTATCATACCGGCAAGACAAAAATATCAACCAACAGGGTAGCAATTGGTCTTACAACCGAGGTGACTACCCATAGCATGTAGAAACAATCAAAGTTGTTGCCGAGGAGGACAATAAACATGTTGCCGTGGATATTTTCATTTTAGCGTAGGATATAGGAGTAGTCTATTTCCACCTTCCAGCCCAACCATGTCATCCTCTTCACACTAGGGTTTTAGTGGCTCAATTAGAGGAATTATAATCCCTTATGTTATGTCTCGTTTCACGCTTGGTCACTCACGGAACATGTTCTTCAAGTATGTTTTTCCAGCTTTTTTGCTTACCCTGTTTCCCTTGAACCTCCAATCAAGAGTTTTTACATGGCACCGAGCGTGTCTAAACCAAAGACAATCCATAGAGCCATGAGTCTTTTGTGACTTCCACTTTTCGAGCTAAGACCACCACTCCATGACACCGAAAATGCATACAAGTTCGTTCAAGTCTGAAAGGCTTGTCTTTGAAGGACGCGCGACGATCACCCCGAAAACCTTTGCTTAATTGGGGCACCCATTCAAATCTTGTTGTTTCGGCTTTTAGGGGTCGGCATCACCCCAGTGCGGCCCCTAGTTGCTTGGTGGGCGAAGTAGCAGAGTCAAGTCAAGATTTTTTTACCGAAGTCTTTGATATCGGACATTGTGTATCCTGAATCTAACTAGGGTTCGCGGTTCTCCATATCGAGAATAATATATGGCCTCCGTTTATCCAAGCATATATTGTAATGATTTCCTAACTGTGGTACTCATGATACACATATATCGAGACTCATCACATAGTGTAGCATTCACCAATGCGCATAAAAAGAAGAATTATGTCCTTTAAAAAAGAAGAAGATGAATTATGATAAAATCACTAAATATGCCTCAAAATCCGTATGAAGCAAAACAATAATGTTAAGTGAACAATATTATTGGGTCGGATGAATACCACCACTTTTTATGGCCGCTGATGTTGTACAACCCATTGTTTGAGCAAAGTTTATGATATGTTAAAGTTTATGATATGTTAAAGTTTGTATTACATCGCCTTCAAAAAAGTTTGTATTACATCAGCTACTGCGTAACGTTAGAGCGATACCTAAAATTTAGTTCACTTAACAGTACTCGAAGCAAAAATATCAAGAGAGATCATGTCATTACATGGCAAGTATCTTGGAAAACAAATGGACGAGAAACCATTCAAATCCCCAACCAATAACGATTACATTCACATATGGATGTACAACCGGAAGCAATTTTTCTTCTTCTTCCCTTTCCTAAGTTGAATGCATAAAAAGTACATGTTTGTAGTACAATATTAATGACATTATTGTTTTTCCTACATTCTTCTGAGCTTCTAAATGTATTCACTCTCCAAATACATGCCTAATAGAAAAACAAGGAATGTGGTTCTAATGAGGACCACTAAGTTGAGGACTAGTTGATGACTTCTTTGTCTTCACTTATTTTTCGATCGCATATTCACATCTCGATCGTCTAGTTTATAGATATATATAAGTAGATCATCTTTACAAATTTTTATTCAAATTGAAAATCATTAAGGCATTCATAAGTGTGATTTACCAATTATAAACTTAAACGGCTCATGTTTGACAGTTTTGGATCGTTAGTTGATTTGATTTAGTTTGATCCTTTAACGATCACCAATTTGGCTGAAAATTTGTACAAGTGATTAACTTATATAGACCTAAAAACTAAACGATTGAGATGAAAAAATGTAATTGAAAAGTGAGTGTAATAAACGATTAATAAGAAAGTCTTTAACTAGTACTTAACTTAGTGATCCTTATCAGAACACTTTCTTAGAAAAATATTCAAAAAGCTAGGAGCGATCTTCATGTCTTGAATGATTACCTTGATTGAGCATTTTTGATAACATTTTTTTTTGTCCTCATTAACCAACAACTTTAATCAAAGAGAAATTTTAAATACACACCCTTAATCTCTTAATACACACCAATTTTATTTTATGTTTCTATTGAGATTTTATAGGTAAGCTAAATGACCAAAACATACATTTATTATTAAAAAAAAAAATTGCGCTAGAAGTATTCTTTTCAACATCTTCTATCCTAAAATCATCGAAAGCACGTCTTCTCCCCTAACTTCAATTCTTCTCCACAATTCATTTGGGTTGTCTTTTTTTTTTTTTTTTGTATCCGTATCAGCTTTAGTTTGATCTTACAGATCATACTGTCAAGTACTGCATCTTTATCAGTTTTAGTTTGATCTTGCATATCATATTATCAAGTACTGCATATTTATCATGATGATGAAGAATAAAGTGTAGAGACAAAGAGATAGCAAGAGAGTCATCTTATTCATTGATAGGAGCCCTTTATATAGGGAATTACACAATACCAATATGGTAAGGATATGAATATAGATCTAGTCTAACTACATAT